>NW_024081548.1:524035-667565 GCF_003009895.1 Hyaena hyaena | reverse complement strand
CCTCCTCCATGCCCATCCCCCCTCCCCCCCACATCCATCAGTCCTCAGTTTTGGTCAGCATTCAAGAGTCTATCATGGTTTGCCTCTCTCTCTCTCCCCCACCATTTCTCCCCTTCTCCTCCCCCTTGTTCCTCAGTTAAGTTCCTCCTAATCCTCCTATACGTGCAAATGTATGATATTTGTCCTTCTCTGCCTGACTTATTTCGCTCAACATAACACCCTCAAGGTCCATCCATGTTGCTACACGTGGCCAGATTTCATTGTTTCTCATTGCCATGTAGTATTCCATGGTATAGATAAACCACATCTTTTTGATTCATTCGTCCGATGATGGACGCTTAGTCTCTTTCCATGTTTTAGCTATTGTGGAGAGTGTTGCTATGAACATTGGGGTACATGTGCTCTTATGCATCAGCATTTCTGTATCCCTTGGGTAAATTCCTAGCAGTGCTATTGCTGGGTCACAGGGGAGTTCTATTGTTAGTTTCCTGAGGAACCTCCACACTGTTTTCCAGAGGGGCTGTACCAGCTTACATTCCCACCAAGAGTGCAGGAGGGTGCCCATTTCTCCACATCCTCACCAGGGATGCTGGAAAAGAAACTTAAGGGTAACATTCTAGCAATAAATTCATTTATTAAAACATTATAGAAAGTGATGTCAGTAAGATGGCAACACAAGTTATTTCCAATTCACTTTCCTTCATAAACACAACAAAAAGCTATTCATGGAGAAGATACCCTTGAGAGAATCTTAAAACATGGGGGTGAGGCTGAAACACCTCCTGTAACACAGACAGAGAAAACTACATTAGAAAGGTAAGAGAAGCAGCTACATTCTGACTGGATTGTCCCTCACCCAAGCCAGTGCAGCTCTGTAATGAAAGAGCTCCCCTAAACCTATTATCATCCAGTGGGAAAAGAGAGTGCAGGATTAGCACTCAGCTCCCCAGTCTTGGAAGTTACTTCTTGGAACACACACACACACACACACACACACACACACACCACAAATTGAAAAAGAAGGAATACTTCCAAATTCATTCTACTTCACCAGCATAATCCTAATATAAAAGCCAAATGAACACACTTTTGAAAATATAGGCTAATAACCCTAAAGAACATAAATGCAAAAAATTTCTCCGAAATACTATGAAACCAATATAGGAAGGCCAGATGGCGGAGAAGTAGGAAGCACCATACATTTCGCCTGCACTCATCTCAAACAGAGAAGGCCTGAAGTCGTAGGACACTGAGCCACAGGAGTTTGGGAAGAGAAAGAGACAGTGTACACTGGGAAGTAAACCTCATAAGTGTGTGAGTGTGAACTGTGGAAGATAAAAGCGGGATGGGACCAGAGACAAGGAGGGAGGGGAGGGAGCCCGGCTTGCATGCAGCTGTGGTGAGTGATAAACCTGCGAGTGGTGGTGAGCTGCAGCAAGACCAGGGGAAAGGAAAGAAAAAGCTGAGATTGCTCATAGAACCATCCCTGGAGAAGAGAAAAAACCTCGGCTTGGAAAGACAGTGTTTTTTAGCTCTCGCTGGGGTGCTGACTTTAAACTAGGTGCCCTAGTCCAAGAAGGTGCCAGGAAAAATTGAGCTGCCATGCGCAAGGCACCATCCAAGGCGGTGGCGGCCCTGTGAACCAGCAGCAACGCCTGCGGAGGCGGTCCTGGCTCCTGGTGAAGCAGCAGTGGCGTGCGCAACATCAGGCCACTAAAGCGGCGGTGGCAGCTACCGGTGAAGTGCCACTGGCGCCCAGTGAAATGGCAGATGCTTGAGCGGAAGTTGCCTGCTAAAGCGGCAGTGGCTGGTGAAGCAGCAGCAACGCCTGTGGCGACGGTCCCGGCGCCTGGTGAAGCAGCAGTGGCGCGCGCGACATCAGCCCACTGAAGCTGCGGCGGCGACCTGGTGAAGTGCTGCCAGCACCTGGTGAAAGGGCGGCTGTGTGAGCGAAAATTTGCCTGCGGAAGCAGCGGCGGCCAGTAAAGCGGTTGTGGCGGGGTGAGGCGATGCGGGACTCTGCGGACCTGAAGTTGCTACGATCCCCAGACGCACTCGGGTTGTATTGCTGCTTGACTCCGGCAGATCTGAGGCTGTAGCACGTCCCCCACCCTCCACTCAACCCCCGGCAACAGGGAAGCAGCAACCAGCGGAACTGTTAATTCCTGTATAACAAAGCCTCTCAGGAGTAATCAGACTAGATAGTTTCTCTAGATAACACCACCTTCTTTCTCTCACTTCTACAACCATATTCCACCCTTTAGCTCTTTGAAAAAAGCTTCTTATCCCATCTGCCTCTTCATTCTATCTCCAATTTTGCCTCATCTGCCCTATCATCTCTCTCTTTCTCTAGCTCTTCAACAAGCACTGCATACACCCAGCTATTTACTTGTAACTCGGAAATCTGGTTATATGCTTTAAACCATTCTTTGTCAGTTTTCTTCTTTCTTCCTTTTCTTTTCTTCTTTTTGACTTTCTTATGTATTTTAATTTTCTATCATTCGCCTTCCCTCCTCCGTCTTTTCTCTTAACTTCTTCGTTTCCCCTCTCGGTTAGCAGGATTGTTGGATTTGTTTGTACGTTTGTGTCTCTCTGTTCCCTGTGTGTTTGTCTGTATGTTTTCTTCTCCAGGGCTATCTCAAGAAACAAGCCAAAGTACACATGGTGGAGAGTCCCAAATATCACTACGAGTAGGACCAAGGTCTCAACAAGAGAGACCAAGAGATACCATTCAAAGAACACTTTTTGAATTGATATGCCCTGTACAGTTAAAGATTCTTCTTGGGTACAGCAGCTCTCACAGGTTCAGAGTACATAACAAGTCTTTAAAACTAACAAGAGACTAACCAAAATGATGAAACGAAAGAGCTCTCCTCCAAGAAACTCCAAGAAGAATTGACAGCTAATGAACTGCTCAAAACAGATATCAGCAGGATAACTGAACAAGATCTTAGAACAATAATCGTAAAATTAATAGATGGGCTTACAAAAAGCATAGAGGATATTAGAGAAACGATGGCTAAAACCAATATGGATAACAAAAATAGGCATGATGAATTTAAAAATGCGATAAATGAGATACATAATAAACTGGAGGTGTTCAATGCACGGTTTGAAGAGGCAGAAAGGAGAATAAGTGATTTAGAAGACACCATTATAGAAAAACAAGAAGCTGACAAAAAAAGAGACAAACTGATCCAGGAACATGAAAGAAGAGTTCGAGAGCTCAGCGATATGGTCAAATGCAACAATATCCGTATCATAGGAATCCCAGAAGAGGAAGAGAGAGGGAAAGGTGCTGAAGGAGTCCTGGAAGAAATTATAGCAGAGAACTTCCCCGACCTGGTGAAGGAAGTAAATGTGGAAATACAAGAGGCTCAGAGGACTCCCCTTGAATTGATCTTCTGCACGGCATATCATAGTAAAAATGGCAAAATACAAGGACAAAGAGAATTTTGAAAGCAGCTAGGGAGAAAAGGGCTGTAACATACAAAGGGAAACCTATCAGAGTGGTGACAGACCTATCTACTGAAACTTGGCAGGCCAGAAAGGAATGGCAGGAGATCTTCAATGTGATGAACAGAAAAAACATGCAGCCAAGAATCTTCTATCCAGCAAGCCTGTCAATCAAAATAGAAGGAGAGATAAAAATCTTTCCAAATAAACAGAAATTGAATGAATTTGTCACCACTAAGCCAGCCCTGCAACAAATCCTGAGGGGGACTCTCTGAGGGAAGTGTTGCAAGGAACGAAAACACCAGAGACACCACCACAACCATGAACTCCACAAAGGACACAATGACTCTAAACCCGCATATTTCAATAATAACACTGAATATAAATGGGCTGAATGCTCCAATCAAAAGACATAGGGTAGCAGAATGGATAAAAAACCCAAATCCATCTATTTGCTGTCTACAAGAAACACATTTTAGATTGGAAGATACCTTCATATTAAGAGTAAGGGGATGGAGAAATATCTATCATCCTAAAGGAAGTCAAAAGAAAGCTGGAGTTGCTATACTTATATAGGACAAACTGAACTTTAAATTAAAGACAATAACAAGGGATGAAGAAGGGCATTATATAATACAGGGTCCATTCATGAGGAAGAACTAACAATCATAAATGTCTACACACCGAATATGGGAGCACCTAAATATTTAAAACAATCACAAACAGAAAGAAGCTTATAGATAAGAATGTGCTAAAAGCAGGGCACTTTAATACTCTGCTTACAGCAATGGATAGATCAAACAGACAGAAAATCAATAAAGAAACGATGGACTTGAATGACACAATGGACCAGATGGATCTGACAGATATATTTAGAACTCTACAGCCTGAGGCCAAGGAATTCACTTTCTTCTCAAGTGGGCATGGCACATTCTCCAAGATAGATCACATCCTGGGACATAAAGCAGCCCTCAATAAATATAAAGAATTGAGATCATACCATCCACACTGTTAGATTATGATGCTTTGAAACTTGAAATCAATCACAGGAAGAAGTCTGGAAAACCTCCCAAAACATGGAGGTTAAAGAACACCTTACTAAAGAATGAATGGGCCAATCAGGCAATTAGAGAAGAAATTTAAAAACATATGGAAACAAATGAAAATGAAAATACAACAATCGAAACTCCATGGGAAGCAGCAAAGACAGACCTATGAGGAAAGTACATGGCACTCCAGCCCTATTTCAAGAAATTAGAAAAAGCGCAAGTGCAAAATCTAACAACTTGCCTAAACGAACTAGAGGCAGAGCAACAAGAGCACCCTAAACTCAGTAGAAGAAGAGAAATAGTAAAAATCAGAGCATAAATAAACAACATAGAGACCAAAGAAACAATTGAACAGATCAATGAAACCAAAAGTTGGTTCTTTGAAAAAAATAAACAAAATTGACAAGCCTCTAGCCAGACTTCTCACAAAAAAAGATAGAGCACTCAGATAGACAAAATCATGAATGAAAATAGACTTATTACAACCAATCCCTCAGAAATAAAGGCAATTATCAGGGAATACTATGAAAAATTATATGCCAACCAATTGGACAACTTAGAAGAAATGGACAAATTCCTAAACACACACTCACTACCAAAATTCACACGGGAGAAATAGAAATTCTGAACAGGCCCATAACTAGTGAAGAAATCGAATCAGTTACAAAAATCTCACAACAAACAAAAGCCCTGGACCTGGTGGCTTCCCAGGGGAATTCTACCAGACATTTAAAACGGAATTAATACTAAATCTCCTCAAGCTATTCCAAAAAATAGACATTGAAGGAAAACTTCCAGACTCACTTTATGAAGCCAGCATCACTCTGATTCCCAAGCCAGACAGAGATCCGGAAAAAAGAGAACTACAGGCCAATATCCTTGATGAATATGGATGCAAAAATCCTCAATAAGATACTTGCAAATCTAATCTAACAGCACATAAAAAGAAATTATCCACCAGGATCAAGTAAGATTCATTACTGGGTTACAGGCTGGTTCAACATTCGCAAATCAATCAATGTGATACATCACATCAACAAAAGAAAAGATAAAAACCATATCATTCTGACTTTAGATGCAGAAAAAGCATTTGACAAAATACAACATCACTTCTTAATAAAGACTTTCGAGAAAGTTGGGATAGAAGGAACTTACTTAAACATCATAAAAGCCATCTATGACAAGCCTTCAGCTAACATCATCCTCAACGGGGAAAACTGAGAGCTTTCCCCCTGAGATCAAGAACACGACAGGGATGTCCTCTCTCACCACTGCTGCTTAAATTAGTGCTGGAAGTCCTAGCGTCAGCCATCAGACAACAAAAGGAAATCAAAGGCATCAAAATCGGCAAAGAAGTGAAACTCACTTTTTCCAAGTGATACGATACTCTACATAGAAAACCTGACAGACTCCACCAGAAGCCTACTAGAACTGATCCAGGAATTCAGCCAAGTTGCAGGGTACAAAATAAAGTTACAGAAATCGGTTGTATTTTTATACACCAACAATGAAGCAACAGAAAGAGAAATCAAAAACCAGATCCCATTCACAATTGCACAAAAAAAACATAAAACATCTAGGAATAAACCTAATCAAGGATGTAAGAGATCTTTATGATGAAAACTGTAGAAAACTTATGAAGAGAATTGAAGAAGACACAAAGAAATGGAAAAACATTCCATGCTCATGGATAGGAAGAATAAATATAGTTAAAATGTCATTACTACCCAAAGCAATCTATGCATTCAATGCAATCCCAATCAAAATTGCGCCAGCATACTTCTCAAAACTAGCACAAACTATCCTAAAATATGTATGGAACCACGAAAGACCCCGAATAGCCAAAGTAATACTGAAAAATAAAACCAAAACGGGAGGTATCACCATCCCAGACTTTAGCCTCTACTACAAAGCTGTCATCATCAAGACAGTATGGTATTGGCACGAAAACAGACACATTGACCAATGGAACAGAATTGAGAACTCAGTTGATAACCCAAAAATGTACAGCCAACTAATCTTTGACAAAGCAGGAAAGAGTATCACATGGGAAAAAGAGAGCCTCTTTAACAGATGGTGCTGGGAGAACTGGACAGCAACATGCAGAAGAATGAAACTAGATCATTTTCTCACACCACACACAAAAATAAACTCAAAATGGATAAAGGACCTGAACGTGAGACAGGAAACCATCAAAACCCTAGAGGAGAAAGCAGGAAACAACCTCCTTGACCTCCACCGCAGCAATTTCTTACTTGACACATCATCAAAAGCAAAAGAATCAAGAGCAAACATAAACTGTTGGGACCTTATCAATATTAAAAGCTTCTGCACCGCAAAGGAAACAAATCATAAAACTAATAGGCAACCGATAGAATGGGAAAAGATAGTTGCAAATGACATATCAGATAAAGGGTTAATATCCAAAATCTATAAGGAACTCACCAAACTCCCCACCCGACAAACTAACAACCCAGCGAAGAAATGGGCAGAAGATATGATCAGACACTTCTCCAAAGAGGACATCTAGATGGCCAACAGACACATGAAACGATGCTCAGCATCCCTCCTCATCAGGGAAATACAAATCAAAACCACACTGAGATACCACCTCACGCCAGTCAGAGTGGCTAAAATGAGCAAATCAGAGAACTCTAGATGCTGGCGAGGATGTGGAGAAATGGGCACCCTCCTACACTGTTGGTGGGAATGTAAACTGGTGCAGCCCCTCTGGAAACAGTGTAGAGGTTCCTCAAAAAATTCACAATAGAACTCCCCTATGACCCAGCATTAGCTCTGCTAGGAATTTACCCAAGGTATACAGGAGTGCTGATGCATAGGTGCACATGTACCCCAATGTTCATAGCAGCACTCTCAACAATAGCCAAAACATGGAAAGAGCCTAAGTGTCCATCAACAGACGAATGGATCAAGAAGATGTGGTTTATCTATATGTTGAAATACTACATGGCAATGAGAAAAAATGAAATCTGGCCATGCGTAGCTACATGGATGGACCTTGAGGGTGTTATGCTGAGCGAAATAAGTCAGGCAGTGAAAGACAAATACCTTATGATTGCATACATAGGAGGATTAGGAGGAACTTAACGGAGGACCAAGGCGGAGAAGAATGGGGGAAATAGTGGAGGAGAGGGAGCGAGGCAAACCATGAAAGACTCTTGAATACTGAGAACAAACTGAGGACTGATGGACGTGGGAGGGGAGGGGGTAATGTGCATGGAGGAGGGCACTTGTTGGAATGAGCACTGGGTGTTATATGGAAACCAAGTTGACAATAAACTATTTGTAAGAAATAAAAAAATACTATGAAATCGAGTTCAAGAACTTATTTAAATGATATACATCATAACCAAATGAGACCTATGCCTGCGATGCAATAATGGTTCAAAATATGCACATCAGTAAATGTGATCTGCCACATTATAAAATGAAATATAAAGATAATATAATAATCTCAATTGATACAAAAATACATTTGACAAAAATGCATCATTTCCTGATTAAAAAAAAAAACCTAATAGATTGAGCATAAAAGCAACATACCAAAAATAATAAAGAGGATACAAGACAAACCCCTGTTAACCGGAAAAATATTAACCCCTGTTAATAAAGTATGGAGTAAAATTAACAAGATAAGAAAAGAGAACAGTGTATCTACTTTCACTACTCTTATTAAACTTTGTAGTGGAAGACGTAGCTATTTAAATATATTTAACCAAGAAAATGAATTATATGTATAATAAAAACTAGAAGACTTTGCTAAAAGGCATTGAAGAAGACATAAGCAAATAGAGAAACGTCTTGTGTTCATGGAATAGAAAAGGTAATATTGATAAAATGCCCCCGCTACATAAACCCACCTATAGATTTAACAAAATTTCTATGAAAATCATAATTGCATTTTTTTCAGAAAAATAGGGAAAATGTTAAACTTTGTATGGAACTACAAAACAGCCTGAATAGCAGAAGATCATGAGTAATAAAAACAAAACTGGAGGCTTCACGTTTCCTTATTTCAAAATATATTACAAATCTATAGTAATTTAAGCAGTATGACTCTGTCATAAAATAAACACACAGACCAAGGGAACATAACAGAGAGCCCAGAATTAACCCTCACACATATATTTTTAATTAGTATTGTACAGGTGGCCAAGAGTATTCAATGGGAAAAATATAGTCTCTCTAATATATAGTTTTGAGAAAATTAGATAACCACTTACAGAAAAATAAAGGTGGACCTATATCTTATACCACTCACAAAAATTTCTTGAAAATGATGAAAGACTTAAACATAGGACCTGAATCTGTAAAACTTCTGGAAGAAGAAATAAGGAAGAAGATCCTTGACATGTGTCTTGACAATGACCTTTTTAAAATATAAAACGTAAAGCACAACAATCACAATAACAAATTAACAAATGGGACTCTATCAAACTTAAAGCTTCTACGCGATAAAAGAAATGATCAACAACAATAACAAAAGGCAATCTAAAACATGGGAGAAATATTTCCAAACTATATATCCAATAATGGTCTAATATGCAAAATTAACAAACATCTCATATAACTTAATAACAAACCCTCCCAAAACCTGATTAAGAATGGGCAGAAGAATTAAATAGACTTTTTTTTTCAAAAGAAACATCCAAATGGCCCTCAAGTTCATGAAAACACAACATCAACAATCATCAGCAAAATACAAATCAAAACTACAAGTGCACTCTTGGTGGGATTGTATCTAGCTCAGCAACTAAGTAGAACACTAGAAACTTTCCTTAAAAAAAAAAAAAAAAGTAACTAGCATTTACCATATAATTGAGTAATCCCACCTCTGGGTATGTATAGAAAGTTATTGAAAACAAGTTATCAAAGAGAAAAATGTACTCTCATGTTTATTGCATCATTATTCCCAATAGCAAATATGAAAACAACCTAAATGTGAGCCAAGAGCTAAATGAGCAAAGGAGATGCGGCATATGTAATCAATGGAATACTATTAAGACATGAGAATAAAGGAAATCCTACCATTTGCAACAAGATGAATGATCTTAAGAACATTATACTAATGGGATAAGGCATATATGGAAGGACAGATATTATAAGATATCTCTTATATATTGAAAGACCAAACAAACAAACAAAAACTGGAAGAAATAGAATGGAATGATGATTACCAGAGGCTGTATGGTGGAGGAGGATTGGGAAATAGAAGAGATATTTAAAGATATTACTTTGCAACTAGTAAAAAAAATGGATATTTAATATATGGTACAGTGATTATAAATAACAGACTGTATTATAAACTTTGAACTTAAGAGAATAGATATTATTTCCATCACTAGAAGAAATAGCTATATGATGCCACAGAGATGTTAGCTAATTTTATTATGGCAATATCAATATAAATGTATCAAATCAATACATAGTTCCTCTAAAGCTGAACAATGCCATATGTCAATTAATATATCACAACAGAAATGAAACAGTCACATTTACTATACTCATTGAAAAATAAAGAAATTGTTAGAAATAAATCTAACCAAGGAGTTGAAGGATCTACACACCTCAAAACTATAAGACATTGGGTGCCTTGCTTTTTCAGTCTGTAGAGCATGGAACTTTTCTTGATCTTGGAGTTTTAATTTCAAGTCCCACACTGGGTGCAGAGATTACTTTAAAATAAAACCTTTAAAAACTATAAGATATTGATGAAAGAAATTGAAGAGGCAAATAAATGGAAAGATATCCATATTGGTGAGTTAGATGAATTAATAGTTTTAAAATGTCCACACTTAGGCTCTTTCCATAATTTAGCTAGTGTTGATAATGTTGCTATAAACATCAGGGTGCTTGTATCCCTTTGAATTACTATTTTTTGCATTCTTTGGGTAAATACCTAGTAATTCAATTGCCGAATTGTCCAGTAGTTCTATTTTTAGCTTTTTGAGAAATCTCCAATATGTGTGATACTCATACAACTCAATAGTAAATGAAATAAATAAATTTGTGCAAGGGTTTGAATAGACATTTTTTTCCAAAGAAGAAATACAAGTGACCAACAAATAAATTAAAAAGTGCTCAGCCTTACTCTTCATCAGGGAAATGCCAATCAAAACAACAATGAGACATCACTCACACCTGTTAAGGTGGCTTCTATCAAATAATCAACAGATAAATTTTGACAAGGTTATTTAGAAAAGGAAACCAATGTGTGTTGAAATGTAAATTGGTAACCATTATGGAAAACGGTATAAAATTTCCTCAAAAAATTAAACTACAACCTGATTCAACAATCCCTCTTCTGGGTATACATCCAAAAAAGTCCAAATCACTGTCTCGAAGAAATATTTGCATGGCCATATTCATTACATTATTCACAATAGCCAAGCTAAATAAACAACCTCTGAGTTTTCCTATACATTGATGGATAAAATAGATGTTACATATATATCATTTAGAGATCTTATATATAGTAGATAATTTATGTATATATAATTATAGAATATATATCAGTCATTCGTGTGGAATTATTTCTAGACAGTGTACTGTAAGGTCTGGGAAACTGAAGGGATAATTGCTGAAACATCAACGATGTTCTGGTCCCAAGGCTGTCGAATGTGATAACGTGAGAATAAACCCCCATGATCTCCCAGGAGCCAGTTGGAGAACATACCCGCTGTAATCGTCTAGTAGCCCTTGAAACTGCACATATTCCCTGCATGATTTCATGCAAACACCAGATGTCTGTTTGGTTTGTTTTTGGAGGCCCTTTGTGTTTTCCTCCCATGCTTTAGCATTCTTTGATGTTTATACTTGGCAAACATAAAATAAAGACTATGTGCACTTTGCTGCTGCTGCTGCTGTTGTGCTGCTGCTGTTTTGTTGGCAGAGGCATCCCTGCGCGTCTGCTCAGTCTAAGTGTCTGAGAACTTTTTCTTCAGTGTGCAGCTACACATAAGAATAATGGAAATTCTACCATTTGTAACAACACGGATGAACATAAAAGGATATTATGCTGATTTACATTAGCCAGATAAAGACAAACAATATGTGATTTCACTTTTATGTGAAATCTAAGTAATATTTCAACTCAGAAACAGTAGAACAGCAGTTATCAGTTATTGAGGGTGGGATCGGGGAAATGGACAGATGCCGGTCAAAGGTTACAAGCCTTCATTATAAAATGAATAAGCTCTGGGGTTCTAATCTAAAGCTTGGTGACTATAAATAAAACAAGTTGTGTAATTAAAACATGTTTAATATGTAGACATTATGTATTTTCACCACACACACACACACACACACACACACAAATGGAAGTTGTGAGATGATGGATTAACAGGATTGTAATAATTATTTTCCAAAGTAAAAATTTTTCATGTGGCATTAGCCATCTGTATGTCTTCTTTGAAAAAAATGTCCATTCATGTGTCATGCCCATTTAACTGGATTATTCATTCTTTGAGTGTTGGGTTTTATAAGTTCTTTGTATATTTTGCATACTAATCTTTATCAGACATGTCATTTGCAAATGTCTTCTCCCATTCTATGGGTCAGCTTTGTTCCATAGGTCAACATAGTTTTTTTTTATTGTTTCATTCCCTGTGCAGAAAGCTTTTTTTATTTTGGTAAAGTCCTAATAGTTCATTTTTGCTTTTGTTTCACTTGCCTCAGGAGACATATCTAGAAAGGAGTTGCTATGACCAATGTCAAAGAGATTACTGCCTGTAGTCTCCTCTAGGATTTTCATGGTTTCCTGTCTCACATATAGGTCTTTAATCCATTTTCAAACAGACTCTTAATTATATAAAACAAACTTAGGGTTACTCGGGGCGGGGGAAGTAGGGAGGGAAGTTGCTGTGATGACCACTGGGTGTTGCATTTAAGTGATGATTCACTAAATTGTACACCTAAATGTAATATACCACTGTTAACTAACTGAAATTTAAGTAAAATTTTGGAGAAATAAAAAGTAAACACAATTTAAATAATCGCATTTCACACTTTACATACATACGATCTGTCAAATATATCTTGTTAAAGCTGAAAATAATTTTTTTAAATATTTTTATTTATTTCTAGGAGAGAGAGAGAGAGACAGTGCGAGCAGGGGAGGGTCACAGAGAGAGGGAGACACAGACTCCGAAACAGACTCCAGGCTCTGAGCTGGCAGTCAACACAGAGCCCGACGCGGGGCTCGAACCCACGAACCGCGAGATCATGACCTAAGAAAGTCGGACGCTCAACCGACTAAGCCACCCACGCGCCCCTGAAAAATAATTTTTGACACACATTTGTAAGATCTGTAAACAAAATCTTTAAAGAATCTATAGAAAAGTGGGGAAAAATAGCAAAGAAAAAAGCCAATCTATTTACTATTTACTATAAAAGAAAGAAAAACTTGTACAATTAAAATTTTTACCTTTTTCTGAAATTCACCCTATTTGATATTTTAGTTATAATATTTACATTAAAACTTTTTAGAATGTCTTATGCATGATTGTTTAACTCATATACTGTGTTTCTATTAACTCATTCCACAGATTTAATTATGAGTGGGTTGTTCTGCCAAGGAAATTATTGATTTTGTGGAGATATAAAAGCAAGAAATTCTTGTAAATATTTGTGGGATTACTGATTCTTATCCATACTCCCACTTCTATCTCACCTCTAAATACTGTTGGTTATATTATAATATCCTTGCCAGGAATTATGATAATTATATTCCATTATTTGGTCATACTTAAAAATTACCAAGGAATATGTTTTAGAATTACAAAAAAATTTAAAAAGTATATTGGAGTTAGTCATATCTGAGTACTTAACATCACCATTGTGAATTTTGGTAAATTTCATTAAATCTCTGACAGGAGATTCCACATTTGACATTTTTGTCCCTGAGAATTAATGGAATTTATACATAAAGTGTTTAGTAAACTGTCTGGTTCATAGCAGGTATTCACCAAAAAATAACGCTTCTTATCCTAAATGTTGCTTTGGTTAAGATTTCTTGGAGAGAGCACAATTAAATAGCTATAAAATTATGATCATACCTTTACCCTAGGTTTTTACTCTCTACATTCCCTGCTAGTTGGTTTAGTCCCTCAGTCATGAGTGGATATAGTTATCCAGGTGCTCAAAACATTGGATATTTTGTTGTTGTTGTTCAAAATATGTAATGTGTAATTTGTGGGTAAACCAAGATAATTCTTAGTTTATGCTCAGCACTTTGTAATAATTTATTTTCTATAACTCTCTTTGAAAAATATCTAAATGCTTTAAAATAATGTGTTGTTAAATGTTCTCTAAGTATGTCCTTGGAGACTACAATACCGGTAGTATTGATATCACATTCTACTATATGTGCTAAATATTTTTAACACAATTAATGGCAATATTTTGCTCTGTAAATACTAGGTTACTGCTATAGTAAAGTTTTTGCTTCTATTATCTAATTTATTTCCTTAATTTTTTTTTTCTTGGGGCACCTGGGTGTCTTTGTAGTTAAATGTGTCTGACTTCAGCGCAGGTCACGATCTCAGAGTTTGTGAGGTCGAGCCCCTTATTGGGCTCTGTGCTGATTGTGTGGAGCCTGCTTGGGATTCTCACTCTCTCCTTCTCTCTCTGCCTGCCCACCCCACACTCGTGCTTTTTCTCTATCTCAAAATAAATAAACTTATTTTTTTCTTGATTATAGTTGACACACACTGTTACATTAATTTCAGGTGTACAACATAGTGATTTGACAACTTTATACA
Organism: Hyaena hyaena; assembly: GCF_003009895.1. Classification (NCBI taxonomy): domain Eukaryota; kingdom Metazoa; phylum Chordata; class Mammalia; order Carnivora; family Hyaenidae; genus Hyaena; species Hyaena hyaena. Next base: position 653,278 of record NW_024081548.1, on the reverse strand, counting down.
TTAGGCTATGCTCACCACATGTATAACTACCATCTGCCAATATAGGATGATATTACAATATTCTTTTGCTATGACTTTTAAAAATGTTTTTTTATTTATTTTTAGAGATAGAAGTGGGGAGACAGAAGGACAATACCAAGCAGTCTACACGCCATCATTTCAGAGCCTGATGCAGGGCTTGAACTCATGAACTGAGAGATCATGGTCTAAGCCAAAATCAGGAGTCAGAGTCTTAATCAACTGAGCCACCCAGGCAACCTGCTGTGCCTTAATTAACATGATTTATTCATTGCATAATTGGAAACCTATAACGCCTACTACCCTTTACCCATTTTGGCTATCTCCACTCATTTCTCCTCTGGCAACCATCAGTTTGTTCTCTGTGTGTGATATGTCTATTCTGCTTTTGTTTGTTTATTCAATCCTTTTTTATTTCATATATGAGTGAAATCATATGGTATTTGTCTTTTTCATTCTGAGGAATTTATGTATCTATATCTATATATCTATAGCTATCTATCTATCTATCTATCTATCATCTATCTTACATCTTTCTAATCCAGTTGCCTATGAATGGGCTTCCGCATCTTGGTTATAGTAAATAATACTGCAATAATCATTAGGGAAAAGCAAATCAAAAACACAATTAAATATTGCTTTACACATATCAGGATGGCTAAAATCAGAAACACAAAAAATAACAAGGATGGCAAAATGTGAAGATGGGAACCTCATGCAATGTTGCTGGAATGTAAATTTGTACAGCCACTCTGGAAAACCTAAGGAAGTTCCTCAAAAAATTAAAAATAGCAAAACCATGGGAGGCAAGATGTGGAGAAGTAGGGAGCTCCGTACATTTTGCCTGCACCCATCTCTCAAACAGAGAAGGCCTGAAGTCGTAGGACACTGAGCCACAGGAGTTTGGGAAGAGAAAGAAACAGAGTACACTGGGAAAGAAACCTTATAAGTGCATGAATGAGAACTGGGGAAGATAAAAGTGGGACAGGACCCAGAGATACAGAGGGAGGGGAGGGAACCCAGCTTGCTTGCAACTGTGGTGAGTGATTAACCTGCGAGTGGTGGTGAGCTGCCACAAGTCCAGGGGAAAGGAAAGAAAAGCTGAGATTGCTCATAGAACCGTCCCTGGAGAAGAGGGGAAAAAAAAAAACTTTGGCTTGGAAAGAGAGTGTTTTTTAGCTCTGGCTGGGGTGCTGACTTTAAACTAGGTGCCCTAGTCCCAGAAGGCGCCAGGAAAAACTGAACTGCCGCATGCCTGGCATCATCCATGGCGCGGCGGCACAGTGAAACTGCAGCAACAACTGCAGATGCAGTCCCGGCGCCCAGTGAAGCGGCAGCGGCACGCACAACAGCGGCCCCCTGAAGCGGCAGCAGCGCGATGTGGTGACACGACTCTGTGGACCTGAAGTGGCTACATTCCCCGAACGCACTCGGGTTGTATCGCTGCTTGAACCTGGCGGATCTGAGGCTGCGACACTTCACCCATCCCCCATTCAACCCACAGCAACAGGGAAGCAGCGACCAGCGGGACTGTTTAAGGTGGTATAACAAAGCCTGCAGACTGGGACCTGGAAATGAGGCAGGGAGTGGGGCATAGAACTCAGCTCACCATGGCTACATCCTCAGCACAGGGAGATAGGACCTGAAGAAGTGATTTGCAAAACTTGGTTGAGAAGGGACTGGGGTGATGCCATTCTTCTCCCCACAACCACCAAGGAGGGGCCTCAGGAAGGCCAGCTGACACAGTGGAGACAAGACCTGCCTACACCAAAGCACGCCCATCCCCTCCAGATAGATGTTTTGTTGTTGTTGTAGCTGTTTTTACCTGAGCCTGGGTTTGCATGTTTATTGGTTTTGTCTGCGTTTGTGTACCTGTGTTCCTCTGTGGTTGTCTGTTTTATTTTTCCAGGGCTGCCTCAAGAAACAAGCCAAACTACACATGGTGGAGAGTCCCAAATACCACTACCAGTAGGGAAACAAAATAGCCAAATGCTCAACAAGAGAAACCAAGAGACACCATCCAAAGAACACTTCCTGAACAGACAAGCCCTGAATAGTCAAAAGAACCCTCTCTAATACAGCAGAACTCGCAGGGGCAGAGTGTACAACAAACTTTTAAAATTAACAAGAGAAAAGAGAGGGGGCAAGATGGTGGAGAAGTAAGGATCTCCGTACTTGCACTTGCGCCCATACATCACACGGAAAAGATCTGAAGCCATTGGAAACCTTACAAAACCTGAGAGATTGGGAGAAAAAAGGACACAGAATCCACAGAGAAAGCCTTCTAACATGAGTGCGAACTGGGAAAGATAAAATCGGGCCGGGATCAGAGACTCCAGGGTCGGAGGCGATGCCCCTCTACCCTCTACAGGGAGTGAGAGGGGAAAAAGAGAGAGTCCGAAACAGAAAAAACTCCGCTCGGGGAAAAACCTCTGTTCAGGGCATAGAAAGACTGTACTTGCCAAATACCTGCCAGGTCCCCTCGCGCCAACTAGTCCCGGGGGGGCTGAGCACAAAGACTGCTTCTTTGTGCTGGCTCCTGGCGGGCTGGAATTCAGAGTAGCGGAGCGTCTGCCGCCATTGTCCTCCCAGCGGCTTGGGCCCCAGAAAGAGTCATGCGCGGACACCGGGAGTCCAAGCTCCTGGCTGGCTGGAACTCTAGATGGAAGGCAAAGAGCTAAAAACTGGGAAATTTGCCTGTGAGTTCATGTTTCAGGTGATGAGCCATAGAGGGACCTGGTTTTCCTCACTCCAGCGGAGTCGGGCTCAGCACACCCAGCAGGCAAGACCCTGCCCATACTTGCCAGCCCGACCCAGAGAAGGAAGCAGTGATTCTGACTCCACCCCCAGAGCTCAGCAGGGGGCCTGGAATTGCCCCGAGGGAGTTGCCTGGAAAGATGTGTCTAAGGCACTTTCAGCGGGACGCGCAGACTGGGATTTGGAGATTGGGACTGGCCTGAGTTGCAGAGTGCAACCAACTTTGACTGCGCCCCCGGTATGGGGAGTTAACACGTCCAAAAAAGCGAGGTGCAGCGCTCGGTTCAAGAAGGGGCTGGAGCACCATCACTCTCCTCCCCACAACCGCCAAGGCAGAACTCCCGCCTGAGGCATTTGATCACGCCACGCCCATCCCTGCTTGAGAGCTGTCCTCCTCCTTTTTTCTTTCTTTCTTTTTTTCATTTTTTCTTCTTCTTTCTCTTTTCTCTCTTTTTTCCCCAGAACACTGACCTGATTAACTCTGGTCGCCAGCTTGCTTAAACGATCACGAGTCCATTGTGTAAATGTAAATTCTACACCTACTGACATTTTCAGCTATTTCTCTCAGGAGTAATTAGACTATATAGTTTCTCTGGATAATTCCAGCACCCTTCTCTCACCTATCCAACCATATTCTACCCTTTACCTCTTTGAAAAAAGCTTCTTATCCCTTCTGCCAGTTCATTCTCTTTCCAATTTTGCCTCATCCCCGCCCTGTCTTCTCTCTCTTTCTCTATGCTCTTCAACCAGCACTGCATACACATGGCTATTTAACTGTAGCTGGAAAATCCAGTTATATGCTTTAAACCGTTATTTATCCATCCGTTTTCTTCTTTTTTCCTTTTCTTTTCTCCTTTTTGACCCTTTTATGTATTTTATACTCCCTATTATTCGCCCTCCCTCCTCCGTCTTTTATCTTAACTTTTTCGTTTTCCCTCTCGCTTTGCATGTTAGTTGAATTAGCCTGTGCGTTTGTGTGCTCCTGCTCCCTGTGTGTTTGTCTGTCTGTTTTCTTTTCCAGGGCTACCTCAAGAAACAAGCCAGAGTACACAAGGTGGAGAGTCCCAAATATCACTATGAATAGGAAAATAAAATAACCAAGGTCCCAACAAGAGAGACCAGGGGATAGCATTCAAAAAACACTCTCTGAAAGGATAGACTCTGGACAGTCAGAGTCTTTTTGGATATAGAAACACTCATAGATACAGAGAGCATAAGAGGTCTTTAAAACCAACAAGAGCTGGCAAGCTAACTAAAATGACGAAACGAAAGAGCTCTCCTCCAAGGAAACTCCAAGAAGAAATGACAGCTAATGAACTGCTCAAAACAGATATCAGCAGCATAACTGAATAAGATTTTAGAATAATAATGGTAAAATTAATGGCTGGGCCTGAAAAAAACATACGGGACATCAAAGAAACTATGGCTAGAGACAGAATGGAAAATAAAAATAGGCATGAAGAATTAAAAAATGCGATAAATGAGATACATAATAAATTAGAGGCCTCCAATGCACGGATTGAAGAGGCAGAAAGGAGAATAAGTGATTTAGAAGACACCATTACAGAAAAACAAGAAGCTGACAAAAAGAGACAAACTGCTCCAGGAACAGGAAAGAAGAGTTTGAGAGCTCAGCGATATGGTCAAATGCAACAATATCCGTATCATAGGAATCCCAGAAGAGGAAGAGAGAGGGAAAGGTTCTGAAGGAGTCCTGGAACAAATCATAGCAAAGAACTTCCCCAACCTGGGGAAGGAAGTATGTTGAAATACAAGAGGGTCAGAGGACTCCCCTCAGACGTAACTTGAATTGATCTTCTGCACGGCATATCATAATAAGAATGGCAAAATACAAGGACAAAGAGAGAATTTTGAAAGCAGCTAGGGAGAAAAGGGCCCTAACATACAAAGGGAAACCTATCAGAGTGGTGACAGACCTATCTACTGAAACGTGGCAGGCCAGAAAGGAATGGCAGGAGATCTTCAAAGTGATGAACAGAAAAAATATGCAGCCAAAAATCCTGTATCCAGCAAGACTGTCATTCAGAATAGAAGGAGAGATAAAAGTCTTTCCAAATAAACAGAAATTGAAAGAATTTGTCACCACTAAGCCAGCCCTACAAGAAATCCTGAGGGGGACTCTCTGAGGGAACTGTTGCAAAGAATGCAAGATACCAGAGACACCACCACAAGCATGAATTCCACAAAGGACGCAATGACTCTAAGCCCACATATTTCAATAATAACACTGAATGTATTAATAATTAATAAATGGGCTGAATGCTCCAATCAAAAGACATAGAGTAGCAGAATGGAAAAAAAAGCAAAATCCATCTATTTGCTGTCTTCAAGAAACACATTTTAGACTGGTAGATACCTTCAGATTAAACGTAAGGGGGTGGAGAATTATATATCATGCTACGGGAAGTCAAAAGAAAGTGGGAATAGCTATACTTATATAGGACAAACTGGACTTTAAATTAAAGACAATAACAAAGGACGAAGAAGGGCATTATATAATAATTACAGGGTCTATCCATCAGGAAGAACTAACAATTATAAATGTCTACACATTGAATAAGGAAGCACCTAAATATTTAAAACAATTAATCACAAACAGAAACAAGCTTATAGATAAGAATGTGCTAATAGTAGGGAACTTTAATACTCTGCTTACAGCAATGGATAGATCAATCAGTCAGAAAATCACTAAAACTAGAAAAAACATATTATGTAATAATTCTACTGGATGTTTACCCAAAGGAAATGAAAAAAAAAAATGAAAAGATTCATGCCCTCCTATGTTAATTGCAGCATCATTTACAATACAAAAAGTATGAAGGCCATACTTTTATTGATGTAGTAATATGTAAATTAATTTCTTCATATGTTATTATTAAATGATTTGAATTCTCAGGACACTTGGCTGGCTCAGTCAGTAAAGCATGGGAATTTTGAACTCAGAGTTGTCAGTTTGAGCCCACATTGGATAAAGTGATTATTTTAAAACATATTTTAAATAAATATATAGATAGATAATAAATAAATAAAAATAAATAAATAAGTAAAGTAATAAATTGAAATCTCATCACAAACTTTGTTACTATAATTTCCACACTCCTCAATTGGTGGACTGAGGTTTATTCTAAATGTATTTTATCATAAAGGGGATATTGACCATCTGTTTCCTAAAGCATCACATACTTGATATTTTTCTACCATTCCCTTTTGCTTTGCCAACTTGAAGAATGACCTTGCTTATATTAAGATATTCCATTTTGAAAAAATTGGTTTGTTTTTTTCTATCATTTTATGTTCTTTTTGTAATATTAATTTATTTCATTTTCTAGAGAGATGACAAGAGCAGTGGAGGGGCAGAGGGAGAGGGAGAGAGAGAATCTCAATCAGGGTCTGCACCAACAGATTTCATGAACCATAAGATGATGAACTGAGCTGAAATCAGGAGTTGGATGCTCAAATAACTGAGATCTCAGATGTCCCTATCATTTTACGTTAATGAAATTTCTTAGGTCAATTTAATATGTCTATATATAAATATATATGAGGTAATGTTTATATCTATCTTTCCCAAGGATTCTCGCTAGTATAATTACAGTTCCATATTTTTGGCAAGATACATAATGTTTGGTTATAGAAAATGCAACACAACATTTTGACAAATGCATCTGAGTATTATTTTCATTATATTCACTTATAGTTATATATTTGAAGCAACACAAATATGATTTATTTGGCCCTTTTGTGGGTTTTCAAAACTATCATTAGATTTCTGAAGCTTTACTTTTTTTCTTGATTTATTTCCCACAGAAATTTTAGTCTCTAAGTTCTTAATCACTTTTAGCTATTTCCATTCTTCTTTAGATCTTAACATCACAAAACAGATCTTAAAAATTTAAGAAAACCAAAATCTTATGAACTGTCTTCTCTTTTTAAAAATTTAAAAAAATATATTTTATTTATTTTTTAGGAGAGAGAGAGAGACAGAGTGAGAGTAGGGGAAGGGCAGAGAGAGAGGGAGACACAGAATCTGAAGCAGGCTCCAGGCTCTCAACTGTCAGCATATAGCCTGACATGAGGCTTGAGCTCACAAAGCGTAGGATCATGACCTAAGCCAAAGTCAGATGCTTAACTGACTCAGCCACTCAGGTGCCCCTTACCAACTGTCTTTTCTGACATCAATGGAATGACATTAGAAATCAATAAAAGTAACATAATAGACAAATTCAAAACACATGAAAATGAAGTAATGCTCTTTAACAATAATTGTGTCAAAAAGAAATCAGAAAGGAGTTTAAATTATTTTGAGACAAAAACAAATGCAATAGTTACCAAAACTTATCATATGCAGCTTAAGTTGTATTAATGCCTCTGATAAAAGAGAAAAATTTAAAATAAGCAATTTGTATCTCCAATAAGTAGAAAAAAATGAGGATAAATTAAACATAAACTTGTTAGAGGAGAATAAATATTAAATGCATGACAAGACAAAATTAAGAATAGAAAATATAAAAATCAAAATTAAGAATTACTTTATTGAAAGCATAAAATAAACAAAGCTTTGTTGAAACTAGGAAAAAAGAGGAGAGACTAAAAGAAATTGAGGTGAAAGAGGTGATGTTACAAGGAATGTCTCAGAAGATAGATCCTGAGTTTACATCCCATGGACACACCAGGATAATAGACACTTCAGGACAGTAACTCTTAAAATGACCCAAGATCAAGAGACAACTGATTTTCCTTATGTATAGAAACAAACACAGAGTTAGACAAAATGAGGAGACAGAGGAATATGACCCGAATGAAAGACCAGAACAAAAATATAGCAAAAGAGTTAAATGAAACCAGAAAAGCAATATGTCTGATAAAAAATTTAAAGAAATGGTCATAAAGATACTCAGTGGCATTCAGGAAAGAGTAGTGGATCTCACTGAGACCTTCAACAAAGAAACAGAAAATATAAAGAAGAAACAATAAGAGGGGGGAAATGAATAACTGAAATAGAAAATACACTAGAGAGAATGAATAATAGATCAGAGGAGGCAGAAGAAAGGATCAGGGACCTGGAGGACAGGAAAATGGGAATAAAAGAAGCTTAACAAAAAGAAAAAGGAATAATAAAACGAGAAGAGGTTAAGAGTACTCAGCAAAATCGTCAACTATAATATCATTGTCATTAGAGTTATCAGAGATGGATAAGTAGGGAGAGGGATGGTGAAGAAAATGTATTTGAAAAAATAAGAGCTGAAAATGTTCCTAATCTGAGGAATTAAATAGACTTTATTTCACGGGAGGCATGAAGAACCCCCACCGAGATGGCTTCACAGGTGAATTTTAACAAATATTTAAAAAATTAAATGCTTATTTATTTTAGAGAGAGATTGAGAGAGCACAAGCTTGGGAGGGGCTGAGAGAAAGAGGGACGGAGAATCTGAAATGGGATCCATGCTGACAACAGAGAGCTCAAGGAAGGGCTTGAACTTAACAAACTGTGAGATGATTACCTGAGCTAAATTTGGATGCTTACATGACTGAGCCATACAGGTGCCCCAGAATTTTAAGAAACTTTTAAAGAAAAGTTAATACGTATTCTTCTCAAATTATTTTAAAAAAATAGAAGAGGAAGGAATGCTTGCAAATTCATTTTACAGGCTGGCATTACCTTGGTGCCCAAACCAGATAAAGATACTATGTAAAACAAACAAACAAACAAAATACTACAATACTTCTGTAAGAAAACGATGCAAAAATTCTTAACAAAATATTAGCAAACCGAAGCCAACAATATCTTAAAAAAATCATTAAGTATAATCATCCAGGATTTATTCCAGTGATGCAACAATTCAATATTTTGCCAATTAATTAATACAATATATTACATTAAAAAAAGAAAGGATTAAAATAATTAAATCATCTCAATGATGCATAAAAACATTTGGCAAAGTACAGTATCCATTCATGTAAAAACTCTCAACAAAGTACATTGGAAGGAACATAGCATAATAAAGGCCATATATAAAAGCCCACAGCTAACGTCATACTCAATGATGAAAAACTGAGAACTTTTCTTTTAAGATCACAAGTAGGACTAAGATGTCCAAGTCAGCAGTTTTATTAAGCATCGTATCAGAAGTTCTTGTCATAGCAATCAGACAAGAAAAAGAAAAAGGTACCCAAATTGGTAAGAAAGAAATAAAACTTTCTCTACTTACAAAGGACAAGGTACTACATGTAGAAAACCTGAATTCCCCCCCCCCAAAAAAAAAATACTAGAACTGATCAATGAATTTAGTGAAGTCTTAGGATATAAAATGAATATGGAGAAATCTGTTGCATTTCTATACGCTAATGGAGCAGAAGGTAAGAAAGCAATACCATTTATAGTAGTGACAAAAATAATAAGATAGCTAAGAATAAACCTAACCAAAGAGGTGAAAGCCTTGTACTCTAAAAACTATAAAACATCCATGAAAAAAACTGAAGAGGGCACAAAGAAATAGAAAGATATTCCATACTCATGAATTGAAAGAACAATTGTTAAAAAGTCTATACTACCCAAAACAATCTACACATTTAATGCAATTCCAATCAAAATACCAACAGCATTTTTTATAGACCTAGAACAATCCTAAAATTTGAATGGAGCCACAGAGAACCCTGAATAGTGAAAGCAATCTTTAAAAAAAAAGTCAATATTAAAAAGGAACAAAGCTGGAAGTATCACAAGATATTGTAGTAGGGTCCCCTCCTTAATAAAGAAAAAATAAAAAAAGGACATCTCAATGCAACCTTGCTATTCCTGTATATGAGGACATCCCTCACGACCTTGTAACATAAGACCACGTTAATCAGAGTGCATGTTTGTGTGTTACCATATATGGGAGACAAAGAAGTAAAAAATATATAAAAAACCACGCCATGTGGTGTTCGATGTTCAGTTCTTTGGGTATGAACCCTACTGAGTGTCGGCTGGAATAAAGTTACTTCCTGAAAAGAAAAACCTCAGTGTCACCACTCTGTGTGAGAATCCTGCTACATTGCTTGGGTGCTTGTCTGGGATTCAGAGATGGTGTGTTTCTACGTCCTTTGCCACCAGGGATGAAACCTCAGGGTTCCGGGAGAGGCAACTCACCTGGTGCCAGCGGACCCCTTGATCTGCAGGAGACTAGCCCTCCTGACGTCCTGGGGTGAGGTCCAGGAACCAGCTCAGGGAGTGCCCGTCAAACTGGTGAGAACATGGGGTTTCATTTTGGTAGACCTGTTCATAATAGGCAGAAGGGTAGCCTGATCATTTCCCAGACTTGCACTAGTAATTCCACAAGAGAGAGGAACGAAGCTGCAACTCAGGAGTTGGGCGCTGGGCATTGGGCGGCAGGCTGAGGTCGCTGTGTACCTGTGTACGGGGACATGTCTCTTGTTCATTTTCTGGGTCAATAACTATAATAATTAGAGCCAACTGTCGCTAGTTATTCTACCTCAGAGCAGGGACTTCAGGGAATATTCCCAAGCAGCAGACAAAACTTCTTTTGTTTCGGGAAAGCTTCCTGTCTTCTCTGGACTAACATGAACTGCCTAATTTCACTGGTGGAAAACAAAAGAAACCTGAAGTCAGCTCCTCTCTCTGAGCTGACAAGACTTAAAATGGAATTCTCTTTGCCTTCTGCTGGCACCTCTCCTCTTTTGGCCTCTCTTCCCCCACTCCTTTACTGCACCACCAGGGGTGGGGTGCATGACTGACTCCTCAATGCTTTGGGCACCGTCAGCTCCTCCTCCTACCCTAGATGCTGAAGAGTGAAGACCACTGAAGTCAGATTTCCCCACCAACTTTCCAGGTAAAAATTAACCATGGGGAACAAAGTGTCTTACATGGACTCAAGTAAAATGTATTCAGTGTTTAAGTTGATTTAAGTTTGTTGGTTTGAGATAGACAATGCTTACCAACATAAAAAAAAAAAAAAAAACAGAAACAAATGTGTATTCCACCTAGATTTGCTGAAGGTCAAATACTCTCATGTTATCTCTGTTCCAATTTGCTAACAAAAAGATAACTGAAAGTGATGGTTAATTTTGCCTGTCTTATATTTTCATGGGTAATTGTTAAGATAACTTTCAAAGTCCTTGGTAACCTAAAACGTTAAAGTTTTGCTTGCATGATAAATTGAGATTGAACTCATTGACTATCTAATGAGATAAGAAGCTAAAGCACTAATTATTAGATGTAGGTTTGTGCTTTGCAAAAAACTAAGGATATTTGGAACTGTTGAAAAACATGCTTTGTGCTTAATGCATTGATAACTTTGCCATCTAAAACGATTCTGATATAACATAGAGTTCACAATTGATTACTGCTTAGTTCGCTGGAGACTAAGGTTTCTAGCAGTTAAAATTCTGCTACGTATACTTAAGACTGTTGGAAATAAGGAAAGCAACTCTGTATGTAGGAAACTAGGAGGTATGTAGGAAAGATATAAGAAATGGAAATATATTTTTGTTAAACATAAAAGAAAGTGATTTTGTCCTAAATGAGACTGGTTATTTGGAGAAAAATTACTTGGGACAATATCTAAAAGCAAAAGAAAAGTTGTAGAAGGCTTGTGAAGGATAATTTTTAAAAAGAAATTTTATACATGGTCAAGATGGGCTAAGGTTAAAATACATAGATTTTAAAAGGACACAGGATTGAGGGAGCAAGATGGCGGAAAAGTAGGGAGCTCTGTACATTGCACTCGCCCCCATATCTCACACGGAAAAGATCTGAAGCCATAGGAAACCTTACAGAATCCAAGAGCATGAGAGAAAAATGACGCAGAATCCACTGAGAAAGCCTTCTAACGTGAGTGCAAACTGGGGAAGATAAAATTGGGCCGGGATTGGAGACTCAGAGGGCCGGGGGCGATCCCCCTCTGCGGGGAGTGAGAGTGGAAAGAGAGAGTCCAAAACTACTCAAGACACGGTCCCTGTCACTGGGGAACAGAAAAACCTCCACTCAGGGCACAGAAGGACCGTGCGCACCAAATCCCTGTGCGCCAAATCCCCGCGCTCCAACTCGTCCTGGAGGGGCTGTGTGCCTACCTCTCCTTTGTGTTTCTGGCTCGGCTGGATCCCTAGAGGGGAGGCCAAGGGCTTAAAACTGGGAGATTTGCCCGAAAGTTCGTGTTTCGGGTGATGAGACACAGAGGGACCCGGTTTCCCCCTCTCCAGCAGACCCGAGGCACCCCTCAGGCAAACGCCCGTCCTTGCTCACCAACTTGACCTGGAGGAGAAGGCAGCAGCAATTCTGGCTCAATCCCCAGGGCTAGGCAAGAGGCATGGAATTGCCCTGAGGGGATCCCCTGTGAGGTTGTGTCAACGGCAATTTCAGTGGGGCACGCGGACTGGGATTTGGAAACGAGACCTGGCCTGGGTTAAAGAGCGCGACCCACTTTGGTTGCACCCCAGGCACGGGGAGTTCACACACCCAAAAAAAGTGAGGTGTAGTGCTTGGTTCAAGAAAGGACTGGAGTTCCGCCACTCTGCTCCACACAACCTCCAAGGCAGAACTCTCGCCTGACGCATTGGATCACACCACGCCCATCCCTTCTAGAGAGGTGCCCTCCTCTTTTTTTTTTTTTTTCTCTTTTTTCCGGAATACTGACCTGATTATTTCTGGTCACCAGCTTGCTTAAACAGTCACATTTAGTCCATTCTGTAGATGTAAATTCTACACCTAGACCTTTTCATCTCTTTCTCTCAGGAGTAATTAGACTATATAGTTTCTCTGGATAACACCAGCGTCCTTCTCTCACCTCTCGAACCATATTCCACCCTTTAGCTCTTTGAAAAAAGCTTCTTGTCCCTTCTGACTGTTCATTCTAATTCCAATTTTTCTCATCCCCACCCTGTCATCTCTCTCTTTCTCTATGCTCTTCAACCAGCACTGCTTACACCCGGCTATTCAATTGTAGTGGGAAAATCTGGTTTTATGCTTTAAACCATTCTTTATCCATTGGATTTCTTCTTTTTGACTTTTTTATGTATATTTTATTTTCTATTATTTGCCTTCCCTCTTCCTTCTTTTCTCTTTATCATTTTCCCTCTCGGTTTACATGTTTGTTGGATTTGTCTGTGCATTTGTGTACCTCTGTTCCCTGTGTGTTTGTCTGTCTGTTTTCTTCTCCAGGACTACCTCAAGAAACAAGCCAAAGTACACATGGTGTAGAGTCCCAAATATCACTACGAGTAGGAAAACGAAATAACCAAGATCTCAACAAGAGAGACCAAGAGATACCATTAAAAAACACGCTCTGTGCCTTGACCTAGGAGGGAGAAGGGCTGGAGTTGGAGTTCAATCACCAATGCCGGCAAAAGATGTAATTAATCAGTCTTGGTGGTGAAATGAAGACTTCATAAAAATCCAGAAGGATAGTGGATGGTGTTCAGAGAGCTTCTGCGGTTGAAAAAGCTGAGCCCATGCTGGGGCCCCAGGGTGGTTGAAGCTCATGAGTCAGGTCACAGGATTGCTGTGATGATAGACAAGGCTCCCCTCCAGAGCCTATGAGAGGCAGCGAGCTTTCAGGGGACTTCCTGGACAGAGGCTTCTCTCTGCTGGACATTGAGGGCTACCTCAAGAAACAAGTCAAAGTACACAAGGTGGAGAGTCCCAAATATCACTACGAGTAGGAAAATAAAATAACCAAGGTCTCAACAAGAGACACCAAGAGATACTATTAAAAAAAAAACCACACACTCTCTGAAAGGATACATCCTGGACAGTCAAAGAGCCTTCTTGGATACAGTAGCACTCACAGGGGAAGAGAGCATAACAAGTCTTTAAGACTAACAAGAGCCAGAAAGCTAGTTAAAATGATGAAACGACAGAGCTCTCCTCCAAAGAAATTCCAAGAAGAACTGACAGCTAATGAACTGCTCAAAACAGATATCAGTAGCATAACTGAAGAAGATTTTAGAATAATAATGGTAAAATTAATAGCTGGGCTTGAAAAAAGCATAAGGGACATCAAAGAAATTATGGCTACAGACAACATGGAGAATAAGAATAGGCATGATGAATTTAAAAATGCGATAAATGAGATACATAATAAATTAGAGGCCTCCAATGCACGGATTGAAGAGACAGAAAGGAGAATAAGTGATTTAGAAGACACCACTATAGAAAAAGAGGAAACTGAGAAAAAAAGAGACAAAATGATCCAGGAACATTAAAAAAGAGTTCGAGAGCTCAGCTATACAGTCAAACGCAACAATATCTGTATCATAGGAATCCCAGAAGAGGAAGAGAAGGGGAAAGGTGCTAAAAGAGTCCTGGAACAAATTATAGCAGAGAACCTTCCCATCCTGGGTAAGGAAGTAAACATTAAAATACAAGAGGCTCTGAGGACTCTCATCAGACGTAATTTGATTCGATCTTCGGCACGGCATATCATAGTAAAAATGGCAAAATGCAAGGAAAAAGAGAATTTTTAAACCAGCTAGGGAGAAAAGGTCCCTAACATACAAAGGGAAACCTATCAGAGTGGTGACAGACTATCTAATAAAACTTGGCTGGCCAGAAAGGAATGGTAGGAGATCTTCAATGTGACGAACAGAAAAAATATGCAGCCAAGAATCCTCTATCCAGCAAGTCTGTCGTTCAGAATAGAAGGAGAGATAAAAGTCTTTCCAAATAAACAGAAATTGAAAGAATTTGTCATCACTAAGCCATCCCTACAAGAAATCTTGAGGGGGACACTCTGAAGGAAATGTTGCAAGGAAAAAGATACCAGAGACCCCACCACAAACATGAACCCTACAAAGGACACAATGACTCTAAACCCACATATTTCAATAATAACACTGAATGTAAATGGGCTGAATGCTCCAAACAAAAGACATAGGGTAGCAAATGGATAAAAAACCAAAATCCATCTATATGCTGTCAACAAGAAACCCATTTTAGACTGGAAGATACCTTCAGATTAAGAGTAAGGGGATGGAGAAATATATATCATGCTACTGGAAATCAAAAGAAAGCTGGAGTAGCTATACTTATATCAGACAAACTGGACTTTACATTAAAGACAATAAAAAGAGATGAAGAAGGGCATTCATAATAATTACAGGGTCTATCCATCAGGAAAAACTAACAATCATAAATGTCAATGCACCAGATATGGAAGCACCTAGATATTTAAAACAATTAATCACAAACAGAAACAAGCTTATAGATAAGAATGTGCTAATAGCAGGGGACTTTAATACTCTGCTTACAGCAATGGATAGGTCAACCAGATAGAAAATCACTAAAGAAATAATGGACTTGAGAGACACATTGGACCAGATGGATCTGACACATATATTTAGAACTCTACATCCTGAGGCCATGGAATTCACTTTCTTCTCAAGTGCGCACGGCACATTCTCCAAGAGAGGTCACATTTTGGGACATAAAGCAGCCTTCAATAAATATGAAAGAATTGAGATCATACCATGCACACTCTCAGATCATAATGCTTTGAAACTTGAAATCAGTCACAGGAAGAAGTCTGGAAAACCTCCAAAAATATGGAGGTTAAAGAACACCCTTCTAAAGAATGAATGGGTCATTCATGCAATTAGAGAAGAAATTAAAAAAATATATGGAAACAAATGAAAATGAAAATACAACATTCCAAACTCTATGGGATGCAGCAAAGGCAGTCCTAAGTGGAAAGTACATTGCACTCCAGGCCTATTTCAAGAAATTAGAAAAAGCGCAAGTCCAAAATCTAACAGCTCACCTAAAGGAACTAGAGACAGAGCAACAAGAATGCCCTAAACCCAGTAGAAGAAGAGAAATAGTAAAAGTTGGAGCGGAAATAAACAACATAGAGACCAAAGAAACAATTGAACAGATAAATGAAACCAAGAGTTCGTTTTTTGAAAAAATAAAAAGATTGACAAACCTCTAGCCAGGCTTCTAAAAAAGAAGAGTGAGAGCACCCAAATAGACAAAATCATGAATGAAAATGGATTACAACCAACCCCTCAGAAATACAAGCAATTATCAGAGAATACTATGAAAAATTGTATGCCAACAAGTTGGACAGCTTAGAAGAAATGGAGAAATTCCTAAACACACACTCACTACCAAAATTCACACGGGAAGAAATAGAAAATCTGAACAGACCCATAACTAGTAGAAATCGAATCAGTTATCAAAATACTCCCAACAAATAAGAGACCCAGACCCGATGGCTTCCCTGGAGAATTCTACCAGACTGTTAAAACAGAATTAATACCAATTCTTCTCAAGCTATTCCAAAAAATAGAAATCGAAAAGAAACTCCTGGACTCATTCTATGAAGCCAGCATCACTCTGATTCCCAAGCCAGAAAGAGATCCAGAATAAAAAGAGAATTACAGACCAATATCCTTGGTGAATACAGATGCAAAAAATCCTCAACAAGATTCTTGCAAATCGAATCCAACAGCACATAAAAAGAATTATCCACCAAGATCAAGTGCGATCCATTCCTGGGGTAAAAGGCTGGTTCAATATTCGCAAATCAATCAATGGGATACATCACATCAACAAAAGAAAAGATAAAAATTATATGATCCTGTCAATAGATGCAGAAAAAGCATTTGACAAAATACAGCATCCTTTCTTAATAAAGACTCTAGAGAAAGTAGGGATAGAGGAGCTTACTTAAACATCATAAAAGACATCTATGAGAAGCCGTTAGCTAACATCATCCTCAACGGGGAGAAACTGAGAGTTTTCCCCGTGAGATCAGGAACACGATAGGGATGTTCACTCTCACCACTGTTGTTTAACATAGTGCTGGAAGTCCTAGCATCAGCCATCAGACACCAAAAGGAAATCAAAGGCATCAGAATTGGCAAAGCAAAAGTCAAACTTTCACTTTTCGCAGACGAAATGATATTCTACATGGAAAACATGACAGACTCCACCAGCAGCCTACTAGATCTGATCTATGAATTCAGCAAAGTTGCAGGGTACAAAATCAATGTACAGAAATAGTTGCATTTTTATACATCAACAATGAAGCAACAGAAAGAGAAATCAAGAAACTGATCCCATTCACAATTGTACAAAAACCCATAAAGTACCTAGGAATAAACTTAACCAAGGATATAAGAGATCTGTATGATGAAAACAGACACATGAAATGATGCTCAGCATCCCTCCTCATCAGGGAAATACAAATCAAAACCACACTGAGATACCACCTCATGCCAGTCAGAGTGGCTAAAATGAGCAAATCAGAGAAGTCTAGATGCTGGCGAGGTTGTGGAGAAATGGGCATCCTCCTACACTGTTGGTGGGAATGTAAACTGGAGCAGCCCCTCTCGAAAACAGTGTGGAAGTTACTCAAATAATTAACAGTAGAACTCCCCTATGACCCAGTAATAGCACTGCTAGGAATTTACCCAAGGGATACAGGAGTGCTGAAGCATAGGGGCACATGTACCCCAATGTTCATAGCAGCACTCTCAACAATAGCCAAAACATGGTTAGAGCCTAAGTGTCCATCAATGGACGAATGGATCAAGAAGGTGTAGTTTATCTATACAATGGAATACTACATGGCAATGAAAAAGAATGAAATCTGGCCATGTGTAGCAACATGGATGGACCTTGAACGTGGTATGCTGAGTGAAGTAAGTCAGGCAGAGAAGGACAAATACCACATTTTTGCACGTATAGGAGGATTAGGAGGTACTTAACAGAGGACCGTGGTGGAGAAGAAGGGGAGAAATAGTGGGGGAGAGGGAGAGAAGCAAACCATGACAGACTCTTGATGCTGAGAACAAACTGAGGACTGATGGGTGTGGGGTCAGAGGGGGGAGATGGTCATGGATGAGGGCACTTGTGAGGATGAGCACTGAGTGTTATATGGAAACCAACTTGACAATAAACTATTTGTAAAAAAAATAATAATAAATAAAATAAAGTACACAGGATTAAGATTAAAATTCCTCCTCTTTAATCTAAAGGCTGGGAAAATGATGGAAATACCATCGATGCCAGCCTCCAAATCCCCCACATTTGTGCTGTTCTTGTTTACTAGAGGAATGGATCCCTCTGCCATATAAGGGATGGATGATATATAAAGGACTTTTACTAAGATACATGGGAGCCACTTTACTAAGCTTAGCCCATTGTATGCCAAAATTGGATACCCATATTGCTGAAACATATTTGTGTGGGTATTGTTGAAAAAGGCAGGGGAAAGACCTTGACCATAGCCTTGTAACTCCATCCCTCAATGGCCAATGATCAATATGTAAGTTACTGTTGGGCCAAAATAAAATCAGTGCATTGTAAGACAACCAAGAAAAACTTGCTTGATTACAGCTCTACCACCAAGGTCCTACATGCAGAAAACAGAGGAGTAAAAACAAGACAACAACAACAACAACAAAACTTTACATTACAAGGTTTAAGATAGATAAAAAGATATCAAGGTAAATTTCTAATGGGATAAATATATAAAGGCTTTTCAGAATATTACATATGTTTTTAGTTGATATGGAAAGAAATCATGCTTTTGTTAAATCAGACTCTCAATGACACAGATGTTCTAGAAAAAAATGAAGGAAATATAAGATTTAACCCTTAAATTATGCTAAATTAGCCACTATTTTCAAACACAAAATGAGAGCTTGATGGCCTTCCTGGAGACGTTGAGGGAGGCTCTCATTAAATATATGGCTATCTCCCTTGACACCCCTGAGGCTGAGATAATTTTAAAAAGAAATTTGTCAATCAATCAGCCCTAGATATTCAGAAAAAATGCAAAAATTGGATGTTTGCCTTGAAGAGATCCTGAAGGAGCTCTTATGAGCTGCCAATTCGGTATATTACAAACAAAACAGAAAAGGTTCAAAAACTAAAAAATCTAAGACCTTAGTTGTGGCCTTACATACTATGTCAGACCAGACTTCGGAGATCCTGGACTGAGTGCCATTTCTATGGCCATTCAGAGTACTAAATGAGAACATCCTCAGAGGAGACAATAAAAATGAAAACCCCATAAGCCATGTCCCTGATATGGAAACCATCACCAGAGATCTGAATGCCCTTGGGGACCTCTATCTGTATGGGCTCAGATAACCCATGTCCCTGGAAGGGACTAACCGGGTCCTGGAGCTCTTCATGGTGGCTCCCCTAAACCAACTGTCAATCAGAAACCCAGAACCTTGGTAACTCTAAACATAGAAACACTGGTTGATTTCCTTCTTAACACCAGAGCTACCTTTTCTATCCTCCTTTCCACTCCAGGCCAACTATCCAAATGCAACATAATTAGTAGGGGCACCTCTGGAAAACTTCTAACTAAATTTTTCTCTCAGCCCCTGGGATGTATATGGGGAAACCTAATTTTTCTTGTTCTTTCCTGATAATGCAAGAGAATCTTACTCCCTTACTCGAAAGGGATGTTATAACTAAATTAGAGACTGGTGCTACTAACTCAGGACAGATAAACAATTATGTAGGATTTTGAAAATTACTGGGTATTGTAGGCTATAGACACCATGGTTCAGGAAAATAGTTTGCTGCTGTATCAGTTATTAAGGGAGACTCAATCCCACTTACTCTCCCCTCCCCAAAACAAACAAACAAACAAACAAACAAACAAACAAACTGAGGTCTGACTCCTAAACACTGTCTCCAGCCCTTGGAATGGTTAAAACAGAGGAGGGCAATTACTGTTACCAAGCTCACGGAGCTAAAAGATCATTAAAATACAGCATCAGACCTTTCATTTAGGGAGGGAAAAACTTATTAAATGGCTCAAAGGATGTTTGCTGGGGAAAAAAAATTGTCAAGGACAGTTCTGCAAGTGATATCAGACTGTAAAGTATGTCTTAAAAACAATCCTTTCAGCCACAAATTTGCTTTCCCAATCAAGGAACTGGAGACTATCCAGGAAAAGACTAACAATTAGGTCTAACTTAGTTGCCAAAGTAAAAAAAAAAAAAAAAAAAAAAGCCAACATCTGTTTGTATGGGTTAATATTTTTATTACTTGAGTAGGGACTTTACCCTACAAGACAAAAAAGGCACAAAAAGTAATAAAAATTCTGCTTTATAAAATAACACTCAGGTTTGGCTTACCTAAAAATTATAAATTAATAATGGTAAATGGCTGCCTTGACTCTTTCTCTAGTAGAACTTCTGGCTCTTGAAAAAGTTTTACACATCAAAATAAAGGTTATTACTCAGCAAAACTCTAAATAACACCTCATAACCATTAGATGCTTTAAATTTTTTTTAATTAAGTTAGGGCCAAACTCTTAAAAATAGAGCCACCATTGATTAATTATTGCTCCTTGTTCCTCCATTAGCTGGGTAATGAGAGAGTCCCTGATATATATTGGTTACAAAGGTAGGGTTTCTCCTAGATTATTTCACAAGTTTGGAAACTAGACATTATCTTAAGATATCATCTTGTTGGTCAGTATAATCTTTACTTTGTGTTTTTCTCTTTATGTCTGCTAAAGTCTATTCTGCCTCATGCCTGCCAGCCTTCCTGTAAAACCATACTGTGGGCCACTCGACCAGCCCTTGGGTAGACTCTAACTGCTGTACCCCTACACCGTCCCTTATCAGCTTGAAGAAGCCAGAATGATAATCGTCCTTGTTCCCCAACAGCAGTTACAGGCTCTGTTCCAGGGGAGAAATAAATAGGGAGAGCATTAACATTAGGCAGGGAGAGATAAGGGACCTTCAGGGAAGCAGACAGCAGCTGCAAGTGGGAGGCTAAAGAAGCAGATGGGGTTGTCTATTTATGAAATCCTTTATGGGCACCCTTTCCCCCCCATTATCAGGGGCATAAGGGTGAATCCAAATGAGATAGATAATCTAACCCTAAAACAACAGATGCAGGCCCTTGGCTTTACCCTAACCAGCTTTCACCACTGGGTCAGAGAACAATTACCTGTAAATCTGACTACAGACGTTCACCTCTTTAAACCCAGAGATGAAATATGGATAAAGGAATAAAATGTCCAACCCCTAAAATTCCTTTGGAGGGGCCCATTTTATCCTCCCCTACTGCAATAAAGGTAGCCAAAGTGGGTCCTTGGATTCACTACAGCAGAGTGAAGCTGGCATCTCCAAACTGGGAGTGCATTCCTGATCCATCAACGCCATGCAAGGGGACCACAGGGAAGAAGCAATCTGCAACTCCAGAGGCTCCAGGAGACTGCAGCCCTGCTGGAGTCATTGCAGAAGCTAACTGATCTACACAAGGCAGAAGCTTGAGGAATCACCAGTCAGGTGAAACAAAAAATTGCCCTTATTTTCTATATGTGTCCTTACTATGATGCACTGTCATGTCTTGTTTCCCACTATTATTGTGATTCTTCCTCTAGTCTTTGCCATAGGATTGGCCAAGGCTGCTTTGGCCGGCTAGAAATGTGGTAAGAGGTTTACATTAATGCTCACCTTCCTTTTGTGGATAAGATACTTCATTGGTACCAACATAGGAAAACAATGGCCATAAGAGACTAAAATAATTAGATCCCCACAAATAAAACAAAATACCCCAGTCCTACTATTGTGGTTTGGCTTCTCAAATGCTCCATTATTGGGAAAAATTGTCTTACCTCATGGGGAAAAAGTTCACCACCATCCCTGTTGGAAACTTAACATGTCTGGGCCAAAGGTTTTATAACTCAACTGTCCAGAAACCCCAATGGTGGGGGACCTCAGATAACCTTGAACCAGATCTCCAGCCTTTGTCTCACTTCTCTCATCTCAAAGAGGCCTGAGACAATGTCAACACAGCCATAAAAATGCAAATCCCAGGTGAACTGTACTAGAGATGTGGAAAGACAGCCTATATTATACTTCTCTTAGTCTGGTCAGGGTCTTATGTGCTGAAAACTACTCATCCATCTTTCTTCCTGCTTCCACTTGCCAGAGAAAAACATTTGGGAATTCAAGTATATGGGGACAGGGAGTCTAAAAAAAAAAAAAAAAAAGCAATGTGCCTTACAATTAACAATCAAAAAGATAATAAATGGCCTCCCGAGCATATAATCCAATACTATGGCCCTGCCATCTGTGCAGAGGATGGGTATGGGGGCTGCTGCTACTCCCATGTACACGCTAAACCACATAATTAGACTGCAAGCAGTTGTAAAAATTATAACCAATAAAACTGCCAGAGTTCTTAACTTACTAGCCAAGCAACAAACCAAAATGTACAATGCCATCTATTAACATTGCTTGGCCTTAGATCGTATGCTTGCTTCTGAGAGAGGTGTTTGTGGAAGTTTTAACCTGAACAACTGCTGCCTACAGATAGATGATGAGGAAAAAGTTATAGAGGAGATCACAGATCAAATGAGAAAGGTTACTCAAATCCCAGTCCAGACCTGGAACAGCTGGAACCCTGGAGAGTGTTTTGGAGGATGGTTTTCAACTTGTGGGGGATTAAAAAACCTCATAGGAATTATTCTCCTAATTTTAGAGGATACTTAATCTTACCTTGCTTAGCTCCCCTGGTTGTATGGTCTGCCTCCAATCTCACTGAGGCCATAATTTAAAAGAAGAAGAAGAAGAAGAAGAAGAAGAAGAAGAAGAAGAAGAAGAAGAAGAAGAAGAAGAAGAAGAAGAAGAAGAAGAAGAGATGTCCACTCATGTAATGATGTTATAAAAATATAAATCTCTAAACCAGAATGATGCTCTTTGACCCTAAATAGAAGGGTCTGAGCACCGAAGGAGGGAATGTGTTCTTTCCCTAAGAAAGAAAAAAAAATCTCAAGGCAACCTTGCTATTCCTGTATATGACAACATCCCTCACGACCTTGTAACATAGACCACGTTAATCAGACTGCATGTTTGTGTGTTACCATATATGGGAGACAAAGAAGTAAAAAATATATTTAAAAAAACACACCATGTGGTGTTCGGAGCTCAGTTCTTTAGGTACGAACCCTACTGAGCAATGCCGGCTAGAATAAAGTTGCTTCCTGGAAAGAAAAGCCTCGGTGCCTTGACTCTCTGTGAGAGAATCCTGCTACAATATAATATATCACAAGACATATTACAAAGCTTTAGTAATCAAAATAATATGGCAATGGTAAAAAAAAAAGACACATACAAATGGAACAGACTAGACAGTCCAGAAATAAATCCACATAGCATTATTCACAATAGCCAATATAAGGAAACAATATATCCATTGATATATAAATGAATAAATTGTGATATATAATTTGAATATTATTCAGCCTTAAAAGTGAAAGATATTATGTCATTTGCAACAACATGAGGAGATTGTTCTAACTAAGCCAGACACAGAAGGAAAAATCTGCATGTTCTAACTTCTGTGTATAATTTAAAGGTCAAATACATGGAATCATAGAATACAACAGTGAATATGAAAGGTGCAGAGCTGGGGAAAATTGGAGATATGTTAGTCAAAAGTAAAACATTCTAGTTTTGAGGTTTCAATAGCCTAGAAATCTAATTTTCTAATTATGATTACGATTATGATTGTATAACAGTACTACATTGAATACCATATATTTGTCAAGCAACATTTGAGATGATCTAATCACCAGGAAAAATTAAACTTTATTAGGATATGGTATTTTAATTATTTTGGGTATAGTGATCATTTTACCATTTTAATGCATATTGAATCGTGTCTGCACACTAGTAAATAGTTACTGTTTTTAAAAATGTTTTAAAAGCAAAATTAAATTTAGAAGAAGATACTTTCAGAAGAAAATTAATACATGATTTTTTGTCACTCATTTAAAGAACAATTATGTTTAAAGCATATGTATAACAAGCAGCAAGAGAAGAGAGAAGACACAATCAAGTTTTAAAAGCTGGAAAGCAGAATGGCTGATATTTGATCTATTACAAATAGAAATATGAAAGCAAAGCTGGAAGTTAGGGAAACTCAGAAACAAGTTAAAGCCCACCAGAAGAACACCTCCAGTAGCTTAAATTTGGAGTAACCAGTTATCTCTAAACATTAAAGGTAAAACTGACACAGAGGCTTTGATAAAAACCTGTTAGTCTCCAAATATTCTTACATCATCGAGTTGGAAAACTGCTCCATCCCTGCTTAGTACAGCACTAGAACTTTACTTGATGGTGATGTGAAACCCAAGGGATCTGGCTTTGAAAAAATAGGCATGATATAAATGTATAATGGAACACTGACATGTCAAGTTGTGAGAAACTCAAGCCCTTTTGCTCTTTTTAGTTCTGCAAATGCTGGAAGTCCTAAGAGAGACTCCTCCCATGAGAAACAAATCATTGCAAAACAAACAAACAAGCAAAGAAACAGACAGACAAAACCCAGAGATACCGGCATTTGGGGCTTCCAAATCAGGGTATCACTGAAATCTTAGTTTAGTGAAGCTGCCAGTTATTAAGACTTACTCTGGCCCAGACGCTTTCCCATAAGCTCTCCCACTACTCTTTTGAGAAGATTTTCTACAATTAAAAAATAATTGTTAGCTCAGAACCTGGAGCCTGTTTTGGATTCTGTATCTCCCTCTCTCTCTGACCCTTTCCTGCTCATGCTTTCTCTCTCTCTCTCTCCCTCCCCCCCCAGAAATAAATAAAACATTAAAAAATAAATAATAAATAAATAAATAAGTAAAAAATAGTGGTTTGAGTGAGAGCAGGGAGACAGAGGTTGTAGAAGAGTGGTCTGAGGGAGGGAAGACAGAGGTTGTAGAAGAGTGGTCTGAATGGGAGCAGGAAGACTGAGGTTTTAGAAGTTCCAGAAAAAATTGGGAGAACTCTGAAGTAGTCACAATTTCTAAGGAATGTTTAATTTTTTTCTGAAAGAGAGAGAGACAGCGTGAGCAGGGGAGGGTCAGAGAGAGAGGGAGATACAGGCTCTGAAATAGGCTCCAGGCTCTGAGCTGACAGTCAGCACAGAGCCCGACGCAGAGCTCGAACCCAAGAACCGCGAGATCAGGATCCAAGCGAGTCGGACGCTTAACCGACTAAACCATCCAGGCGCCCCTAAGAGAGGTTTTTCTAATGGGGTTGGAAAGAATCTTTTTTGAGACACTTTTTCTGCTAGATGAAGTCCCCGGATTGTAACTTGTGATATGTAAGTTTTTTATTTCCCAGGAGCACACTACGAATTGTTCTACCAAAACATCATTATTTTTAATAAAAGTAATTTGGCCTTTACAGTAGTAAAATATATCTCATGTATCAGCTGTGGATTAAAAAAGCAGGGGCTATGTTCAACATATATAGTCACAAAAAATAAGAATATTTAATAGACTCCATTGCAACTCTTCATTTTTTTCAACTTAAAAACATTTTTTAAAATATTTATTTATTTTTGAGAGAGACAGAGTGTGAACTGGGGAAGGGCAAGGAGAGGGAGGCACAGAATATGAAGAAGGCTTCAGGCTCTGAGCTATCAGCACAGAGCCCGACACAGGAGCTGTGAGAACATGACCTGAGGTGAAGTCGGAAGCCCAACCGACTGAGCCACCCAGGCACCCCTCCATTGCAACTCTTCAAACACAGTTTTCACAAGAATAACAGGAAAATTATTACATAAACATTAAATTTGTATTTTCATGTGCTAAGCCTTTTAAAATTAAATGGCATTTGTTCATTCATTGAACTACTAATTTCTCTTTTTTAGTTTATTTATTTATTCTGAGAGAGAGAGACAGAGAGAGGGCATGCAAATGAGGGAAGGGGAGAAACAGAGGTAGAGACTTCCAAGCACTCCACACTCTGAAAGTGCAGAGCCCAATGTGGGGTTCAAAGTCACAAACCATGAGATCATGATATGAGCCAAAATCAAGAGTCAGACTCTTAACTGACTGAGCCACCTATGTGTCTCCAACTAAATAAGTTTTTAACACATATCTTATATCAGGAAATTTTTGTGCTTGAGATGCATCAGAGAACAAAGTCAAGATTCCTGTCCCTGCTTGTGTGATGCATAAAATCCAATATAATTGAATAAGTAATAAAAAGTGAACTAAGCAACGTGGAATAGTCAGAATTGATGCTCTAGGTATTTATCACCCCTACATTCTTAGCTATTTGTGCAAACCAAAGTATTATAACATAACCAGATATTTTCAATATTTTATTGAACTTTGAATCTCTGGTCTCCTGAAGGAAATACTCACTGAGATGTTTGGCAACTATGTGCCCAGGACATGGTAGGCATGTTGGTTTAACAAAACATAATAGCCAGCACAATCCCAAATGGGGGAAAATGCATCTAGTATTATATAATTATGAATCCACCTGTTGTTTTAATTAACATTTCAAAATCATAAAATTAACTATTATTACAATCATCCCATTTCTTGTAAAACATTTCTGTATAGTAAGGATTTCATGGTTCAGACACTTTGTATTCATGTTGCTAACAGACTTCACTTCGTCCAAAGTAATCTAACTTTGCAAAGACACAGTCTCCTTCTAGGCAACAGAAGTTCGAATTCTCTTGTCTAAATAAATAATTGTCTACATATTTCCACTCTCTCAATCACTCTCTTTTAATTTTTTGTTTCATTTTATTTATTTTAGAGAGAGAAAGAGAGAAACCAGGAGAATGAGAAGGCAGAGAAAGAAGGAGAGAGAGAATCCCAAGCAGGCTCCTTGCTGTCAGCACAGAACACGACACAGGGCTCGAACCCACAAACCATGATATTATGACCTGAGCCGAAATTAAGTCAGACACTCAACCAACTGATCCACCCAGGCATTCCTTTCAACCACTCTTTTATGTCCGAAATTTTCCTAAACGTTCATTCAATAAAGAATTTAATAGAGTATGCAAGAAGTAGACTTTATACCAATTACTAATTCTAATTTTTAAATTATGTAAATATATCTTTTTAAAAATTTTTTGATGTTTCATTTATTTCTAGGAGAGAGAGAGACAGCGTGAGCAGGGGAGGGTCAGAGAAAGAGGGAGTCACAGACTCTGAAACAGGCTCCAGGCTCTGAGCTGGCTGTCAGCACAGAGCCTGACGCGGGGCCCGAACCCATGAACCGCGAGATCATGACCTAAGCGAAAGTCGGACGCTTAATTGACTAAGCCACCCAGGCGCCCCTGTAAATATACCTTTTAAAATTAAATATGCAGAAGGAAACGTTCAGTTAATTTCATGTCCAAATCCCTCTCCTGTGGAGAGGTCCCACAGGGGTCCTACTGCCTTTCAAAAAGGAACATCATGTCCTTGTTAGACCAGGACAGATGGCATTCGACACAAAACATAGATTTTATCAGCATGTTACCCCAGAAGAGCATTTTTTCCCCGGGTCACTCTCAGGATTAACAAGTTGGCAGCTGTATATTTTTTTGCCAAATGTTTATTTTTTATCAATTAATAGCAAGATTTGGCATAAAAGCACAAGACCGAAAGTCAGAGTACATGGTTCTTGAGCTCCCATTTGCCTCCTGCTTGAGAGAGGCCATTATTTTCTCTGAATATCAGCTTCTCCATTTCCCATGAGGTTGACTCCTTCTCCAAATACTTCTGAAAATTTTGTTAAGATCAAATTCAAGATAATTCAGTGAATATGCTTAGAAAAATAGGGAAAGTCCCCCCCTCCCTTCATCTTTCTTCACAGATTAGAATAGTACCTGACAGGGGTGACTGGATGGCTCAGGCAGTACATGTCTGACTCTTGATTTTGGCTCAGGTTGTTATCTCACGGTTGGTGAATTCAAGCCCTGCATGGAGCTCTGCACTGATAATGCAGAGTCTTCTTGGGATTCTCTCTCTCCCCTTTCCCTCTCATGCTTGGTCTCTCTCTGTCTCTAAAAGGAAAATCTTACCTGACATTTTATGAGAATACAGTTTATATTTTTAAATAATTTAAAGTTATAATTTCACTCCCAAGTTATTCCTTTAAGAAAGAGGAAACACTAATGGAACAGAATTGAGAACTCAGAAGTGGACCCAAAAGTATACAGCCAACTAATCTTTGACAAAGCAGGAAAGAATATCCAATGGAAAAAAAACAGCCTTTTTAACAGATGGTGTTGGGAGATCTGGACAGCAACATGCAGAAGAATGAAACTAGATCATTTTCTCTCACCATGCACAAAAATTAACTCAAAATGGATAAAGGACCTGAACGTGAGACAGGAAACTATCAACACCCTAGAGGAGAAAGCAGGAGGTGCTCCTTGACCTCCACCGCAGCAACTTCTTGCTTGACTCATCCCTAAAAGCAAGGGAATCAAGAGCAAAAATAAACGATTGGGACCTCATCAAGATTAAAAGCTTCTGCACAGTAAAGGAAACTACCCATAAAACTAATAGGCAACCAACTGAATGGGAAAAGATAGTTGCAAATGACATATCAGATAAAGGGTTAATATCCAGAATCTATAAGGAACTCACCAAACTCCACACCTGAAAAACAAACAACCCAGTGAAGAAATGGGCAGAAGATATGAACAGACATTTCTCCAAAGAGGACATCCAGATGGCCAACAGACACATGAAACGATGCTCAGCATCCCTCCTCATCAGGGAAATACAAATCAAAACCACACTGAGATACCACCTCACGCCAGTCAGAGTGGCTAAAATGAGCCAATCAGAGAACTCTAGATGCTGGCGAGGATGTGGAGAAATGGGCACCCTCCTACACTGTTGGTGGGAATGTAAACTGGTGCAGCCCCTCTGGAAAACAGTGTGGAGGTTCCTCAGGAAACTAACAATAGAACTCCCCTATGACCCAGCAATAGCACTGCTAAGAATTTACCCAAGGGATACAGAAATGCTGAGGCATAGGAGCACATGTACCCCAACGTTCATAGCAGCACTCTCCACAATAGCTAAAACATGGAAAGAGCCTAAGTGTCCATCAACAGATGAATGGATCAAGAAGATGTGGTTTATCTATACCATGGAATACTCCATGGCAATGAGAAAGAATGAAATCTGGCCATGTGTAGCAAGATGGATAGACCTTGAGGGTGTTATGCTGAGTGAAATAAGTCAGGCAGAGAAGGACAAATACCATATGTTTGCACGTATAGGAAGACTAGGAGGAACTTAACTGAGGAACAAGGGGGAGAAGAAGAGGGGAAATGGTGGGGGAAAGGGAGAGAGGCAAACCATGAGAAACTCTTGAATGCTGACAAAAACTGAAGACTGATGGATGTGGTGGGGAGGGTGGATGGGCATGGAGGAGGGCACTTGTGGGGAAGAGCACTGGGTGTTATGTGGAAACTAATTTGACAATAAACTATTTGTAAAAAAAAAAAGAAAGAAAGAAAGAGGAAACACTGATGACCACAGATTATCATATATAAGAATTTGATATGATTATTGGGGAAAAATCCTTGGTCATCCTTGGTAAAATAGAACCAGTTTGTGAGTGAGAAGAAAGGATATCCAGAATACATATTATGTGATTTTAATTTTTTTAATGTTATATTTATTTCAGAGAGAGAGAGACCAGGGGAGGGTCAGAGAGAGAAAGAGACACAGAATCTGAAGCAAGCTCCAAGCTCTGAGCTACCTTTCAGCAGAGAGCCCGACACGGGGCTCAAACCTACGAACTGTGAGATCATGGCCTGAGCTGAAGTCGAAAGCTTAACCAACTGAACCACCCAGGTGCCCCTCATTTTTTCTAATGTTCTATTTAAATTTTTTAAAAAAATTGTATTAAAGTATAGCATACAAGAGAGAAGTGCATATGTCTGATGTGGTGAGACTGATAAATTATCACAAAGTGAACAAACCCGTGCAGTCACCACTAAGGTGGAAAATAGGTTCTTAAAACATCAAAGAGGTCCCCTGATTCCCTGCCCCAATCATGAACTTTTATGACATTTCTAGGAACTCTTTTACCAGTAGTTTTTAAATAATTTTGAAATATTTATCAAAGTCTGTTAAATATATTTCTTAAATGTGCAAAACTTTCATCTTGAAAATGTGAAAACAAAAGCCCTATTAAATACTAATATAAAGAACCCAGTTTCAGACAAGACTCCGAGTAAATGATACACACAAGTGTCCAAAGAGGAGGGGAAATAGAAACTGTGAAATGAAAGATTTTGAGAAAGGAAAGAATAGGAGAGGTGCTAACAAAGCCAGGAAGAAGGAGAAAATAGAAAGTATCAGTGCAAAGACTCAAGGGAATTAAACTGAATTGAAACAACATTGACTATATTTCATAGATGAATTTTAGTCAATTTCTCCACTTGAAGAGATTTAATGTGTCCCAGAAATTCTTCCATTTCTTGTTTGTTTATTATTTATTTGTTTGTTTATTTATTTATTTATTTATTTATTTTTGATATCAGGGTATGATCAGGTTATTAGGAACCTTCTAAAGGGAACCTAAACTTGAAAAGCATATTGATGGTGGGGGCTCCTAGGTGGTTCAGTCAATTAAACATCTAGCTTCAGCTCAAATCATTATCTCAGTTAGTGAGTTCGAGCTCTGCATCAGTCTCTGTGTTGACAGCTCAGAGCCTGTAGCCTGCTGTGGATTCTGTTTCCCTCTCTCTCTGCCTCTCCCCAATTCGCACTCAAAAATAAATTAGTATTAAAAAGAAAAAAAGAAAACATATTGATGAGAATGTTTTACTTGCATCAACATAGTTGAAGCAAAAATTTTCTCCCCTGTGTTGTTATTAGATTAACTTAAGGCTAAGTAACCATTTATTAGCATTTGTCAACTGCAAAACCACTACAACATAGGTCCAACATTTTCTAAGCAAAATAAACACCAGATCAATCAAAACTTCTTTTTTATTTGTCATATTTTAGAGCCATAACTTAGTAGGAAGTTAAAATTAGGTAAATCAATGAAGGCAGTTCAGTCAGGGTGGTTCTTTTTTTCTTTTTTTTTTTTTAGTTAATAGTCTACCCAAGTCTGGAATCTAGCAAGACACCACACTTACCCAAAAGCTAATTAAAAGAAGAAATATTTATCTACTATTATACCAGATCAAGAAGTTGAAAATAGAATTGACCATGAGAGCTGAGTTAGCTAATGAAATATCTTGATTTATTCGTTTTATGTTTATGTACACCATATTTTAGGGCATGAATGCAAGTTTTTCAAACATTTGTAGCAATGTTGTTACCTTAATTAGAGATGTAAGCTCTTAATTAACTAGTAAATGTTTGTTGATTTCCAGGCATATCTTAGACTCTATGTGAAAAAAGGCATGATAAATATCTACAGTTTAATTTTGGTGGCTAGAGAATATAAACATTCATGAAATGTGATCAAGAATGCAGAACCCAAAATACAATTAAATTGTCTCCATAAAATTTCCCTAAATAAAGTTTCTACATTATTAAAATTAGAGAATATTTAATTTATACTGAATGTTTGATATTAAATCCTCAAGGACATGATAACGGTTTCTTGCAACTTCTGTTAAAAAATTAGTCGATAATATAGACACAGACACATCAACATGTATAACCTTAAAATATTTATCCAGGGCTCTTCAAAGGGGTATTTGGCCTATTTGGGATCATTTATAGTGTTACTTGAAGAGAATGCTCTCTGGAAAGTGTTTTACAATGAATTCAGACTAGCCAAGTGACTAATTCTGATGCTTGTAGGCTTCAGCTGTTGTTACTAAATGATGCTTGCAAGGAGATGGTTTCGCCTATTGATAACTCAGGATCATTAGAATGACAGTAAATTTTTTTCATAGTAAAAAAACATTTTCTGGTATGAGTGTGTGCCAGTGGCCACAGCACCAGTAATATTTGTACTTGGCTCTCTCTAGTATTTCCTGAACAAATCCATCACTCTGATTCTCTGGGAGGAGGGACATCTACTCAGCACTTTTCTTAGAGCTGTAGCCACATCTTTATTCCTCAAGCTGTAGATGAGTGGATTGAGCATTGGGGTGAGGATGGTGTAGAAGGCAGATACAACCTTGTCTTTCTCTGGTGTGTGGTAGGAATGGGGCAGTACATTGGTGTAGAAGGCTGCGCCATAGAAAATGCTTACTACCATAATATGGGAGGAACAGGTAGCAAAGGCTTTGCGCCGGCCCTCAGCAGAGTTCTTCCGATGGACAGTGAGTAGGATGCGTGTATAGGAAACAGAGATGACGGATATAGGAATGAGTAGCATTAGCACACAGCAGGCATACATCAGAGTCTCGTAGAGAGACGTGTCAACACATGACAGTTTCAGTACAGCTGGGATCTCACAGAAAAAGTGATTGATTTCTCGAGAACCACAGTAGGGGAAACTCATAGTGAAGGGGGTCAGCATGAATCCATCTAAGGAGCCACCAACCCAGGAACCCACCACCATGAACAAGCAAATCCTGCGGTTCATGAGGAGAGGGTACTGAAGGGGTTTGCACACAGCCACATACCGGTCATAGGCCATGAGACCCAGGAGGAAAAATTCACCTCCAATCAGCGTCAGGTAGAGGAAAATCTGAAGTGTGCATCCGAAGAAGGAGATGATCCTTTCCTTGGATAGAAGGTCTTGCAGCATCTTGGGAACAGTGATGCAGATGTAAACTGTGTCCATGATGGAGAGCTGGCTGAGTAAAAAGTACATGGGTGTATGGAGGCGAGAGTCCACATGGATGAGCAGAATCATGACCACATTGGCTGATACAGCCACCAAGAAAA
Organism: Hyaena hyaena; assembly: GCF_003009895.1. Taxonomy (NCBI): domain Eukaryota; kingdom Metazoa; phylum Chordata; class Mammalia; order Carnivora; family Hyaenidae; genus Hyaena; species Hyaena hyaena. Next base: position 620,885 of record NW_024081548.1, on the reverse strand, counting down.
TGGAGAAGACTACTGCAAAAATAAGCCCAGGGAATGCAGGGTGGGTGATGAGGCCCAAGAGGATGAAATCAGTGGAGTTCTGGAAAATGGCCTTCATGATCATCTCACATGGTAGCTCCTAGGGCTCCAAAGGCAAATTTTTGGTGGGTTAATTAATAATCAATATTTAGGCAGGACCCACAAAGGGTAATACATCAGAAGGAGCATGGGATAAAGGAAAGAATATAGACTTCAGAATCATTTTTAATTCTAGGTTCAATATTAATGGTCATTGTGACATTGAACAAATATATTGATATATGTTAACACTCATTATCTGTGAGTTTATCAAATTCTTATATCTCTGTAGGTTGGATGTGAGATGTAAATATAATAGTTCATACAGAACCACATTCAGAATTTGATTTATTTGTATTTTATTTTGAACTATCTTCTTTATAGTCTTTATAATCATAGTAAAGGTTAAATATTTCCTGAGGTCGGTATAGTGCCTTCCAAACAATATCCATGAGGTGATTGAATTCGAGTTGTTCTCTGCCATTTAAATGACTACACTGTAAAGATTGTATATAGACATACATTTGCGATTTAATAAACTGACAGAAAATAAGCATGGGCTCAATAAACGTAGATAAATTTAGCATTTGGGGCTGCTGTTATTATTAAATGTTTTTTTTTTGAATGATTGCAATATTAGGGATTAACAAATTGAAGACCAGGGTCAAGTGGGCCAAATAGTTCGTGTTTTAGTCATAGATAACTTTAAGCAGTCAGGTGTCTCTGTTCTCATGGGATAATTTGGGGTGATAAGTCTCTAATAAGGATAGTCATGAACTTTCTTCCACAAGCAAGGGTTTGGGTTCATCTTCATGGTATGTTTTAGTTTCCATCATGGAGTAGGTTGAAATTTTAGGACTTAATACTGGCTCATATTATTCTATGGTGACCTAAACTTTTCTTAAATTATTGGTCAAACAAAACATTGTTTTTGCTGATAGGGTGGCATTTTGATTCTATTAATGGATTATTAGGAATCCATTACTAGGTTTCTTTTCATTCTTTAACATTTATTTTTGTACTGTATTACTGATCCTTCATACTTATAAGTAAAGATAGCTCCAATGGGAAAATGATTTCTGAACTTAGAGGGTAAAAGATACAATAGTTTTATTACAAATCCCATGAACTAAATGTAATCAATTTCATAATTTTTATCCTTGAAGAATGTAAACGCATCTTTTAGATATGTTCATCGATATTGAGGAATGAGTTGTTTATCATCATCATCATCATCATATTGTATTGTTCCTCTTCTATTTCAGTGACAGAATTACTGAAGAGGTTTATTTCTATAAAATGTGTTGGCCACCATAAATATACCCAGATTATTTGGAGAGAAATATATCATCTCTGAAGCATTAAAAAGGAATAATTTTCTCTTTACGTGGAACCAAAACTAATCAGGTAGAGAGAGAGATTTTTTTTTCTTTCTAAATATTCATTAAAGATGAATACGTCTTATGAGTAATATTATAAAGAATTAAGTAAAATCCAGAGGAGGAAAGTAAAATTAGTTGTGTTTTAACTTAAGCTTATCATACCTTATCAGCTAAACAGGACAAAAACAAATGTCTGGATAAGTAATAAATCATATCTGGATATCAACTATAATTCCCAACAACTTTGATTAGCATCAGCTACTTCTGCTTTCTTTAATATGTGAAAGAATTTTTTTATGAGAGATGCATATCTGACTCATAAAATTACAGAACTTAAGATATTACAATTGAAATTGTGCTTATAGGTCTTTGTAATAACTGGTTGGATATTAAAATATTCATGAAGGCAGGCAATAATTTTATCTTGACTAGCCATCTTTTTTTCCCACTTAGACACATTGTGGATTTTATATTTCACTTACTAATAGTATCAAATCAAATCACAATGATCCCTTTAAAAATACAGTGAAGAACTGAAAGAGCAAAGAATGTTAACAAACAATCTAAAAATTGCTTAATAAAATTATAAACTACTTTTTAATCAAAATATGGGCTACATAATTTTATCTTATACAAACAATCATACTGTACTCTACTTATTATTCATAGGAGCAAATCACTCTTATTCTCTTACATATCATTGATTAAGGCATGAAATTTTTTTCTAACTTTTGGATCCTTCTTTAGTATATATCCTATAACAATAGGTTATGCAAGTTGAAAAAAGATATAATTTTAAATCACATTTTTTATTCCAAAAATAACCATAGACAAATTGCATTAAAAAAATGAATCTAGATTGTGTGTGTGTGTGTGTGTGTGTGTGTGTGTGTGTGTGTGAAACAGAGTGAGAAGAAGAAAATGTGTATATTGGGAACAGAACATGCTGAAGGAGTAGCACATTAAAGGCTTAGCCCTAATAAGCATATTTTACTTTGTCAGTGAATCAAATATATGAAACCTAATTTGAAACACGGTCAAAATACATAATACTGTATTGTAGGATATTTGGAATGGCAATTAAGTGGTGATTTTATATATATATTTATTTATTTATTTATTTATATATATAATGAATACAATCATAGTTTATGATTAACAATATATGTTAACTAATATGATGTACACTAACGTTTATATCAGCTTCTAATATCTAATTTTAACACCAGTGTTCACACTATTGCTTAAAGTAATGAGTTATCTGTCTTATTCACACTATAAGATCCCAGATTCTATTCCCCACCAAGCAATCTTTCCTCTACTATCATTTTATGCTATTCAAGGCTCTCAGGTTTTTTTCCCCCATTTCCTTCCGAAACTAGAAATTTTTTTAAAGAGAGAAATAAGAAGAAAGAAAAAAACACTTTATCTGTATGATCTCAAACTCGGGTTTTTCTGCTCTTCAAGTCAGAAAATACCCTGTCCCACAGACTGGGTTCACTATCACACAGTCTTGTTAGTTAGGACATGGGAGTGGGGGAAGTTCCAGCCAACATGTGGAGAGCACTGTGGACAGAAGCTTTGGATCTTTGCAGTGAAGAAAAAAAAAAGAGTGAGTTTTGTAAGAGGTGTTGATCCTGCTTGTGGTCTCCATATGAAGAGAAGTAAAGAGATGTAGGAAGAACTCTGTGCAAGGTGCCAGCTGGTAGATGTGGCACATTTCAAGATAATAGGGAATTGTTTGGGGGAGAAAACACAGAAATACAGGAAGTTTGTGACCCTCATAGCTTCTTGTAAGGAGAGACTTCCAAGCAAGATTAGGCAATATTTTATCAAGAAGAAGTGCAGTACGAGAAAGAGAGGTCATAGACAAAGGCTTTCTGATAATCTGTATGTAGATATTTTAAGTTTTCTATATATTACCATGTTCTGACATCTTAAAAAATACCTTTCTAACTGTGGAAGGACTGTCACTTCCAGGACTAGCCGAATCTTAAAATATAGTAAAGGCCTTAGCTAGAAGCATGTCTTTGATACGAAAACTAATGAATCTATGCCCAGACCTCCTCTATCTGGTATGTGCCCCTTTACAGAAAATATTTCTCTGCCTTCAATATTTCAGAATTAGGTGCCAGGCCACTAGAAACCACTAATGTTAGACAACATTACCTATACTAACCAATCCTAAACTGTTTCCCCTGCTTGACCTTATCTTTCCAGCAGAAACCCCAATAAAACTGTTGCCTCATTCCTTTTTCCTTCTAAGGCCTTTTGCCTCTGACCCTCCCAGTAATTTTCTCATTTGGCCCTCGATGTTGTGCCATGTTTTCTTTCTCTACGAACTGTAAGTATAATAAAGTGGGTCTGTTGTTGCTGTTTTTGTTGTTGTTGTTATTGTTGTTGTTGGGGTGGGTTTTTTTGTTGTTGTTGTTGTTGTTGTTGTTGCTTTTACTGAGCTTGGTCTCTGTCTCTTTTTATGGCTATTCATGGCTGACATTTAACATATCTCAATTTCCTCCCAAGCATGCAAAAACCTCCAACCACACATTACTACATATAAAAAGGGTAATCCTTGCCTCAAAAATATTCAGAAGGAAATCCTTGCTTCTCCCTCACTAACATGTTTGGCCCCTACCCATTAATATCTGAAAACTGCTCATAATGAATACTAGGCACTCTCTTTCAACCAATCAGCTCTTAAAAGCCTTTTTTTTTTTCTTCAGTGAACCCATTCACATCCTTCTAAACTATACCAGATTCCCCTTAGCTTCCCATATTTTAAGCTAAAGTATCCTTTTTCTAATAACCTAGTTGCCAAAAAGTGAATGTATAAATTCATCCTTCTTAATCTTAAAGAGACTTTCTAACAGTTCCAGCCTGGTGCCCGAAGAAAACGTCCCACTCACTGGGGAATGTTCTGTATCGTTTCCATGAAAATCTAAGATCATACCTCAGAGCAGCCGAGTCTAAGCCTTACGAAGCAATAGTGGAAGAGAGGACTTCTTAAATACTTGAATATGGAGGGGGAGCTGGTTCAAAATATTTTTATTAATAATGGATTTCAGCATCTTCCAGGAAAAATTCCCAGGTCACCAATTAGTCTAAATTTACAAGGTTTACCTTGTGCATTATAGGGAGGTCAATCAAAGTTCATCCCTTTTACTGCAGTGTGCATTATTTTCCCAAGTAAAAGGTTGTAATTATCCCTGTACATTTCATCATAGAATGACTTACCTAATCCTATCATCATTCTAAAGTAGTACCAAAGAAATGTGGCCTAGGAGTGACAGTAAAGGTCACTTAAATTTAAAATTAAAACAATATTTCTAAAAGAAGTTATGCCAAACTGGAAATTTCTTTCTCCCATAGCATTGGCATATTTTATTTGAACAAATTATATTAAAATTATGCAGGGTCACCTGAGTGGTTCAGTTGATTTAACCAACCAGCTCTTGATTTTGACTTGGGTACCTCATGGTAGTGAGACTGAGCTCTGAGTCAGACTCTGTGGTGAGCATAGAGCCCGCTTAAAATTCTCTTTCTCCGTCTCCTTCTGCCACTTCCTTGATTTATCTTTCAGTCTCTCTCATAAATAAATAAATAAATAAATAAATAAATAAATAAATATGCCTTTGACTCAGAGTTCAAGTGTTTTTCATAATTGTTTAATGATTAGTGGAGAAGTAATTCAAATCCAGTATGAAAGAAAGGACACATGATAAAGAGAAGAGAAAATAGAAGAGAAGAAAGTATTAAAAGAAGCAAAGAGGGAGTGGGAAAAGGGAAAGGGAAAACAAATAAAAAGAAAATGAAGTAAAACAGAAGTTAATTTTTAAAAATTACTTTGCATAAATATTAATATATTCAAACATGAAATAAATTGAACTTTCTAAAAATGAAATTCATTGCATTTCTCTAAAGAGGTAAATAGAAAGAAGATGGCCTTATTTGGGGAGGTAAGCAACTTAGCTACTACTACCAAAATTAATAATAATAATAATAATGATAATAATAAATAAAATCATGATAGAATGCATTTCAGGACTACATCTGGTGATGGGCATATTATTTACATGTCTTCTAATCTTTACAAATTTGTTAGATTTAGACCTTAAATTTCATACCCTCTAAATTACAGATGAAGACACATTTTCAGCCATTTAGAATGCTACTTAAAAACTATCATTGAAGAATATTTTATATGTCTCTAATAAATATAAAGTATCCTCAATTATGCAGTGGAATTTAATAGAATCAACCCTTTACTGTGATGTGGCTTACTACAGGGCCACCAATGAGTTACAACCAGATATTGACCTTCTGAATCCCAGACTGGTCTACAGTACCTGAGCTTACTACAGCCAGCAGGGAGTTGATTCTTGTCAACAATCACCTCAGTTTACCCATTTGTAGTATGGCTATAATTTATTTTGATATCCATTTCCTTTGAATAATTGAGAAGTGCTGATATAAAAATTAAGTCGGGGCTCTATTAATGTTATCTAATTTGCCAAGGAAAGTAGCACAGCCTGTGACATCACATCTTCTCACCTAGTGTTTAACTTAGCTATCGTTTAAAAATATGAGAGTCCAAATTACTTATATAGGATAGATATGTTGTGGCTTCACAGTCTTGCTTTTCATGCTGTTCCTTCATCTTTGTTTTTTTGTTTTGTTTTGTTTTAGCTCTCTTCTTCCTATTTTCCCACTCTTTCAGGCCTTTCCAGTAATATGCCTTGCATAAAGATAGAAATATACATGGTGCCTATATTCAAAAACAGCAATTTCCAAAGTCTGGATGTTTACATTCTCAGTGTTTGTTTTGAGTTCAAATAGTTCTGTCCACCTATATCATTACAAAGTGTTACTTGGCATTTATAGTGAATTATCTTTAATTAAAACTCTGCTATTTATTATGATAAGACCTACATTAATATACTTTTAGAATGTTGTTTCTACATTTCTAAAGATTTTAGCTCTGCCCTTCTCCCTGAAAGACAAAGACACATATCAAAGTTTCCTAAATGGAGAATCAGACAAGGGAGAATCAAGCATGAAGACACTCAGAGAACTGGAAGAAGGAAAATTTCACAGCTGGTAAAATATTGGATCTTAACAATGACTCAGAATTTATATAATTTAACCTTTTATCCTTTGAGTGATGATTAAATTAAAAGGCTCAAAAGAAATGCTAAGGATTCCTGGACTTGGGATGAGGATATCAGGGCTGCAGCTAAAGTTCCACCATTTCCTGTGTGTAGCTTGGCACAGAATTCCATTTTCGGGAGTTTTATTTTATTTTATTTTTTAAATTTTTCCTGTTTTGGCACAGCCATCACCAAGGTTGTTTCAAGTTCCAATGTTCCATAATCGAGTATTTCAATGGTATTTCCTTATTTGATGTTTTAATTCTTATTGTTTTATTATGTTTACTTCATCTATAGTAATCTTATAACTACTACTAGAATGGGTGTAATATATTTAATTCCTACAAATAGCTAAGTGAAGACAATCATGTTTAGAGCATTTCTCCTGAGATTATTGAAGATACTCTGAGATATCTATAAACGAAGACTGGGAATCACTAAAAACAAAGTGTACACTCTAAGGCAAAATTTGTTGATGTAAACACCAAAGGAGTAGTCATAAATTGATGAAAGAACCTGATCAGACATTCATGAAGGATCTGACACCCAAGACAGAAAGAACGTACAGTCACGTGTTGAGAATCAGGTTTCTTGCCAGAATAGGATTTTTTTTTCTACAGTTATCCATCTTACTGTGGAAGAATAGATTCTGTAATGTTGGAGGGCTTTCATCTATTTTAGACTAAAAATTATTTATATTGATACATCAGAACCAAAGAAGACTACTTAGCATACTATAAAAACAAGTATAGATTTTCCTGTTTTCTTTTATATAAACTTTCTGTCTACAACTAAATGCCTCTAACCAAGGCAAACACTCTATGTTAAATAAGTTTATATTACAGATTTCTCTACAGTAGCCACATCTCCTTTCTCCTTATATCATTGCCAATACACTTCAGAAGACCATTTCAAAAACCATGGATTTTCCTTGTCCTTGGATATCCTGCTAATCTAAGCTAATGCAAACCTTATCCACTACTAGAGAAGTGAAGCATCACTTCAAATATCAGTGAGTGCTGGAATATAGTAAAAATATCAGAAAAAGTAGAAATGGACAAAGTGGAAGAGCAAGGATGAGAAAAAGAAAAGTGAAAAAAAATGTTTGGATGTAGAGGTTGCTAGGAATGGCAGACAGAGGGATATAAACCAAGGAAGAGAAAAACAAAAGGGATAAGAAAGAGGGAGGGGGAGAAAAGCCTTAAATTGGGGAAAGGCAGAGCCCACTAATGGCAAAAATGTCATAAAATTACTAACACTACTCTAGAAAGGAAAGAATGGGCTGATGTTGAAAGGAGCTGCATTATAGAAAATTTGACCTTTATTTCATTTATTTAAGTGCCAATTGTATGCCTAAAACTAAACAGAAAAATAAAAGCAAATATACATGAGTAATATGCCTAAGAAGCATGAGGCCCTTGTTGATTCACTGGTTTGAGAAAGTAAGGAGTTAATAATTACATAGTTGGTTGAGCATTTTCCTTCCAACAAGAAATCATCTTCATGTTGAGAAGTTTTTGTCTATGTTCTTTAATTTATGAAGTTAAGTGAAAGTCGATGTTAAGGAACCTTATACCACCTAGCCCCTCATGATATCATAGAGAGGACTATTCTATCAGAAGGATGTGTAATGGCCAGTCAGACTAACAGCCTTAAACATTTTATGTTTGTTTTATTAGAGGAATTATGTTAGAGTTAGAGGGCATTGATCACCTCTGTAATGTCATTTCTGCAAGAAAGAATTATACTTTAAGTGCAATGTCAAGAGATAAGACTAGAATAGAAGTGAATGAGGGAAGCAGGTTTCACTGCCTCTGCTCTATAGTGATGAGTTAATTATAATAATTCCGTATGGCATACAGCACCTTTCAAAACTAAAGTTGCTTTGCACCAGTAATCTCATATCTTCTTAAAATTATTCTTCTGAGGTAAGAGGTAGGTTAGACTATCCTAATTTAGTAATTCAGGAACAGAAGCTCGAGAAATTAATTTGTTCAATTTTACATAGTAAACTTTCTCATAATGAGAATTTTACAAGTGTAACAATGGCAATTTTTTTCTATAATGAAAATGTAATTTTCCTAATTTATTTCTTTCATACAAGAATCCACATTCTTATTACCAAATAACATCCAAAACTGACTAATCTTGGTTAAAGTCATTCTTTTGATGGCACAGGTTAGAAAAAAGTTCAAAGAGAATGAAGGACTGGGTTGAGGAATCCTAGGATATCAAAATATAGTGGTAAAATATAAAAGGTAACTCTAAATTCTGGTTCCAATTTGAATGTTATTGAGTAGAAAATAAGTGCCTACATTTGGTGATAATAAACAATATCATCACCATCTGTTTTATGTGGGAATGCAAGATAGAAACATCAAGTGCTTTTGAAAACTATAATGAGTTGTTTCTCCTTTTCTTTTTCAGAGTGTTAAAGCATTGGAATTTTGGAAGCATATGTCAACTGCCTGTTGATTTGTCCATACACATTTAAACCACTCCAATACTAACAGATTTTTTAAAAAGAGATTTTATATAACCACATGTTGTTCTTTGCATTGCAAAATATTCTCTTCAAAGATAATAAAATATAAGGTAAGTAAACTCTTACATATGAAAGCAGGAAATTGGAAAGGCAGAGAATTTAAAATAGAATAAGTTTTGTCAAGGAAGGAAAAGCATGAAAAGAGAAGAGATAAAAATAACATTCTCTACTTCAGAATAATATTTGTTATTATTAACATAATTATTAAAATAATTAAATAATTATTTTATTATTAATTATTAAAATAGTTTACTCATTAAATAATAATTATTATTAAAGAATGTTAACTATTAAATTATTAATATAACTAGATTAGGCTATGTTAAAAATTACAAAAAGTGAAAATCAATAATTTAATTAGTATATTAATTTCCAAAATAATAAATCAATCTTTGACTCTCAAAAGAGTCCTGTTCTTTTGCATAATAATTGTTAAAAATAAAATGTTAGGCCATCAGACAAATTAAATACAGTGAAAACTATGTATGTCAAATTGGCTTGATTGTTCCTTTTAAGTGATATTATTAAGAGTTTGGGGTAAGGAGTTTAGCAATACATCAACACCACACTTTCTAAACATTGAATCCATTGTTCTTGGATGATTTTAGTAAAACTTTTTTTAAAGTTTTTATTTAATTGTTTAGAGAGAGAATGCGCATGAGCAGGGGAAGGGCAGAGAGAGAGAGAGAGACAGAGAAAGAGAAAGAGAGAGAGAGAGAATCCCAAGCAGGCTCTGCACTGTCAGTACAGAGCCTGACATGAGGCTTGATCTCAGGAACCCATGAGATCATGACCTGAGCTGAAACCAAGAGTTGGACGTTTAACTGACTGAGCCACCTAGGTGCCCATTTTTAGTAAAACTTTAAGGGGAAAAAATAATTTCTGGTTTCCTACAAAACTTGATGTGTACTGTTTTGTCTATAGGCCATTTTGATGATATTTAGTTGAGAAAATTAATTACATAGAGTCAAACCATTTTTCAACAAATAATGATACCAATATTGGCTTGATTGAATTAAATATAGAATACCAAAAAAGAAAAAAAGAATAAAAACATTTGTAGAGACTGAAATAACCTTTGAAATACAATAAAAATGTTTGGCAAGTTGGTTTCTTTGAAGGAGTCAATTTGTAAAATTTCTAAGAAAGAGATTGTGGTCAGAAGTCAGAGGAATAGCTGAAGATGAGTATTTCTTTTGCCATAACTGACTGTTGCAAGAAATGGACAACTGCGTGTTTTCTAGTGGCATGCATACCTTGTGGAAAACAAACAGGTGACCCCAACTTTATTCCCACACATCCAAAACCATCCATTGTTCATAAAAGTGAACAAAAAGAGTCTTTTTCAAAAAGCGGCCAAGTTAATCAACATTCCACAGTCAACTTTTTATATCCTAAGAATGACCCACCATTGCTTGCTGGCATGTGAATGTCTTTGTTAAGTTTCCAGGCTGAGAATATGTAAATCCTAAGGTAATGATAAAGTTGTGTCTCTATATGTTTTCAAATATCCAGAAGCAAAGCAATATCTTTAGAAGGTGGATACACTTCCCGAGGACAAACACCTGCCCAGAGCTTTCTCTAGAGCCCCTGTAACATCCTTGTTCCTGAGGCTATAGATGAGTGGGTTGAGCAAGGGAGTGAGGATAGTGTAGAAGGCCGACACAGCCTTGTCCTTGTCAGGGGTATGGTAAGAGTGAGGCAGCACATAGGTGTACATGGCAGCCCCATAGAAAAGGCTGACAACCACCATGTGTGAGGAGCAAGTGGCCACTGCCTTTCGTCTCCCCTCTGCTTCACTCATTCTATAAACAGTGATTAGAATCCTTGTATAAGAGGCTGAGATGACAGAGAAAGGGATGAGGAGCATCATGATGCAGCAGACATACATGGCTGTCTCATAAGTTGATGTATCAGTACAGGAAAGCTTCAGAAGGGCAGGGACCTCACAGAAGAAGTGGTTGATTTCTCTAGAGGCACAGAAAGGGAACTGCATGGTGACTGGGGTAAGCAGGAAGCCATCTATGGACCCTCCTAACCAGGCTGTCAGCACAATCAACATGCAGACCTTTCGGCTCATGAGGACCGGATAGCGCAAAGGGTTGCAGATGGCTACATAGCGGTCATAGGACATGAGTCCTAGGAGGAAGAACTCAGCCCCTGCCAATGTCAGGTACAGAAAGTGCTGGGCAGTGCATCCTGCAAATGATATGGTCCTCCGGCCCAAGATCTGGTCAACCAACATTTTTGGCACAATTGTAGAAATGTACAAGATGTCCATGAGGGAGAGCTGACTGAGCAAGTAATACATGGGAGTGTGAAGGCGGGAGTCCATGTGGATGAGAATGATCATGATGGTGTTGCTGGCTATGGAGATGACAAAAACCAAGAGGATGAGGGCAAAGAGAAGCCAAGGAAAATGGTTGTCGCTGAACAAGCCCAGGAGAACAAAGTCGGCATACATGGAATGATTGCCCCATTCCATAGCTCTATCAGATACACTAAAAAGATATGAATATGATAGGTAAATTTGGGCAGAAAAGATAAATATTTATGTTGTTTAAAATTATAATGCAGTCATGGACAAAATCAAGACAAATCAATCAAATCTCATTGTGTAATTCTCCCACTTCTCAAATAATTCCTAGAATTGATTCTGATGGGTTGCTTTGAGAAATTGACCTTTACCTTTGGACCCTAAGAATGATCCACTCCACTCATAAAGCTCAAAAATTCCAATTTCCTGGAAGAACAACCTCAGAAGAAATATATATGTCGCACCATATAATTACTCATTCAAGGATGATATACTTGATTTGTTATTACTATTAAACTTAAACATCAAGTTGAAATAATTTTATTTCCTCCAGCCTAAGAATACTTACTTACTTACTTACTTACTTACTTACTTATTTACTTACTTACTTATTTATTTATTTATCCATCCATCCATTCAGTCATTCATTTCTTCATTCACTTTATCTTTATGTTTGCTAAAACATAATCTTATATTGAGGAAGATATACATAAAAGAAAAATTTGAACTTGTCTAATTGAAAGAGATTGAGTGGTGGGTAAACAAGGACAAAATTCCCACTTTCTATTTCTCTCTACAATAGGCTCTAGTTCTTACAATCAAAATTCACTTTGAAAATCATTGATCTAGAGAATATATTTTCCCTATGAAAGGACAACCACTTTGACCTTTTACCTAATTTGAGCTACTTTAAAAAATATATAATTCCAATATAAGGTGAATATACAGTGTTATTTTACTTTCAGATGTACAATATAATAATTCAACAATTATGTAAATCATTTGTTGATGATCACAACAAGTGCACTCCTGAATCCACATCACTTATTTCAGTAATTACTCCAACAACTTCCTCCTGGTAATCATCAAGATACTTCTCCATAAGTAAGAATCTGTTTCTTGATTTGACTCTTTCTCCATCTTTTTCTTTTCCTTTTGAGTCATTTATTTTCTTTCTTAAATTCTATATATGAGTGAAATCATATGGTATTTGTCATTGTCTGATTGACTTATTTCACTTAACATTATATTTTGTAGCTTCATCCATATCATTGCAAATGGCAAGATTTCATTCATTTTTGTGGCTGAGTTACTTTTTTAATAGAAAAAGAAATAAGAAAACTATAATTGTTTTAAATAATACTAGAGGTTATTGTCTCTCAAAAAAGAGATTTTTTGCTTAAACTTGAAGTTTTAATTATACATATATAGTTCTTTCAGTTAAATAATAGTTCGCTACACTTATGAACAGGTAGGTTGTTGGGACACTTTCTATGAGCAACATATAGAATTTCCCTATCCAATGTGGTAGTCACAAGCGACACGAGGCTATTCTCAATAGCCTGAAACATGGGTGTTCTGAATGGAGATGTGCTGAAAGCACAAATCACATAAAAAATTTAAGACTTATATGAAAAACAAAGATATACAAGTATCTCATTACATTTTTATATTATGTGCAGAAATGACAAAATTTTTGATATATTCACATAAATAATGTAGACTAATTATTTAAAAATTTTAAACATTTATATATTTTTGAGAGACATAGAGAGACAAAGCACTAGGTGGGGAGGGACAGAGAGAGAGGGAGACACAGAATCTGAAGCAGGTTCCAGGCTTTGAGCTGACAGCCCAGAGCCTGACATGGGGCTCAAACCCTCAAATTGTGTGATCATGACCTGAGCAGAAGTCAGACGTTTAACTTGACTGAGACACTTAAGAGCCTCTCACTTATACTAAATTTATTTCACCCACCTTTTTATAGTTTTGATGTGGCTAATAGAAAATTTAAAATTACCAAAGCATCTGAGTGGCTCAGTTGGTTGAGCAGCAGACTTTAGTTCAGGTCATGATCTCAGGGTCCATGGGTTCGAGCCCATCATGGGCTTGCAGCTGTCAGTGCAGAGCCTGCTTCAGATCCTTTGTCCCCATCTCTCCCTGCCCTTCCCTGACTCAGGCTCTCCTTTAAAAAATAAATAAAACATTTAAAAAAGAAAATGTAAAATTACCTCTGTGCTAGACACTATTATGCTAAATAAACTAAGTCAGTCAGAGAAAGAAAAATACCATATATTTTCATTCATATGTGGAGTTTAAGATACAAAACAAATGAGCACAGGGAAAAAAAGAGAGAGAGAAAGAGAGAGAGAAATAAAGAAACAGACTCTTAACTATAGAAAAACTGATGGTTACTAGAAGAGAGGTGGATGCAGTAGGGTTAAATAGGTGATGGCGATTAAGGAGTGCACTTGTGATGAACACAAGATGTTGTATGGAAGTGTTGAATCACTATATTCTACACCTGAATCTAACATTACACAGTATGTTAGCCAACTTGAATTTATATAAAAGTTTAAAAAATATATCTCTGTGGCTTCTATCAGATTTCTACTGGAGATTACTTCCCTTTTCCCAGAATATGGTAGCTCCAAATATCTCCATCCAGTTGAGTAACCCAGACTTGAGGGTTAAGAGACATTCCCAGTAGCACATGACTTTACTTTACCAGTAGCAGAATAATTGTTTTATTATGTTTTTTTCAATAAGCTTAATAGAGATCAATTTATTCATTACAAAAATATTTCCTGAGGCACACTGTGTGAATCAAAGTTGTCAATTCTGGAAGAAGCTAAAAAAATGTATAAGACCTGGCCCCTGCCTTCAAGGATACTAGAACTGAAGCACATCAAGAGCCGTCACAATATGTATGACTATGAGTGCACTTTAAAAATGGTTTTGATTATGGGGCACCTGGGTGGCTCAGTCAGTTAAGCGTCTGACTTCGGCTCAGGTCATGATCTCCCAGTTCATGAGTTCGAGCCCCGCATCAGCCTCTGTGCTGACTGCCAGCTCAGAGCCTGGAGCCTACTTCAGATTCTGTGTCTCCCTCTCTCTCTGACCCTCCTCTGCTCACGCTGTCTCTCTTTCTCTCTCTCTCTCTCTCAAAAATAAATTAAAACATTAAAAAAAATAAAAATGGTTTTGAGTAAAACCTGTAGGGTTTTGACTTCTCCCGGTTTGGTGTATAATTGATAGCATGAAAAGAGCAGGACATAGTGAGAAGAGGACAATGGAAGCTAATGTCAAGGGGCTGGTTCATGAGAATTTCATATCGGCCCCCTCTGTGTATTTCAACAAAACTAAGTCACAACAGATATATCTGTAACCATGAACAGTAAACTCAGCCAGATTTTTATTAATAATATCCACATTGTATCCTTACAGAATTTTTGCTTTCTCATTCTTGAGATATTGCTAGCTTTACATCAAAGCTTTCACCAGCTGTTTCTTAAGATGTGTCCTTTTTTTTCCCCTCCACTGTGTTGAAACACTGGGGAAATTAAAAGCAAACACTAAGAGGCAATCCACAAGATGAAGAGAGAGAGAAACAGAGAGAGAGATAGAGAGAGATGCTTACTCAGCCCTGCCCATCGGAAGTTAAATAAGAACAAGCTCTTAGAGGGGTCTCTGCTCATTATTTCACTACAAATTCAGAGGTTAGTAAATGGCTAATATAGACCAAATGCAGTGACTAGTATCTGTCCAAGGGGAACAATAAAGCCCACAAGAGACCAATGGGTCCCAAAATCTCCTTTTCAGGGCACAGGCATCCCCAGCCCTGACCATGAATATTCCTGGTTCTGAAACTCACTAATGAGGCCCTGGAGAACTCCCCAGCATTCTGCACAAAGGGAAAGGGAGATTCCTGCATCTCCATGACTCTTCATCTCATAAATGCATCTTCCTCTCATTCTATCAGTGTTGACTCATGACCCAAATTTAAAAAATTATAAAGCAGTAAAACAATGTTAACGAGTATTAGGAAAATAAGAAAATGAAAAGGGGTCATATGGAATATTCCAGGTCCCCAAATATTTATATGCCTATGCATATTTTAATCTTAGTATACATTCAGTTTTGTTTATATATATAACAGTGTTAAATACTATTAAGTATCCCTTTTTTACATAAATGTGCAGTCTTTATACAGCATCTCGCTTTAGTTAAATGTGTAACATGCATTTACTTATTCCTCGTTGGTTGACACTCACATTGCTTCTAAGTTTGTTTACAATATATAATTCTGTGGGCTAATTTTATGGAATAGACCATGGGAGATAGCTTATAAGATGGCTTTTGAAGTCCATTACCACACTGACATACAAAGTTGTTGACAAGTGATGCTAAAAGAACAACAGATCACACTTGGGATGTGGTCCTCTAGCATTTAGGTCTAAACTTGTTTTAATATGATTTTCTTTGAATACTAGGAAATCTGAAATATATATATTTCTAGAACTAAGGTTGGGATTTCATTGTTATGACCCTTGTTCTTTTCTATTTTCTATTTTGGGGATTTCTCACAAAGCAGCAGTATTGTATAATCTTTCATTATAAGATAACGATAAGGGCATTGTTTTATGTATAATATTTATACGTAATAATTTATATATAATATCATTTTATTGTAATGATTTTCCCTAATGTATTACTTGCAATTATTACTTTATTTTAGGTTAAATATTTAAGATATGTGGCTAAGACACTTACTTTGGGACGCCTTGGGTGGCTCAGTCGGTTAAGCGTCCGACTTTGGCTCAGGTCATGATCTCACGGTTCGTGGGTTTGAGCGCCGCGTCGGGCTCTGTGCTGACAGCTAGCTCAGAACCTGGAGCCTGCTTCAGATTCTGTGTCTCCCACTCTCTCTACCCTCTGCTGCTCATGCTATCTCTCTCTCTCTCAGAAATAAATAAAAACATTAAAAAAAACAAGACACTTATTTTATCCCTTTGAACTCTGAGTTTTGTTTGGAAATTATTCCTCATAATTTCATAATCACAGGTCAGTGATTAACATGTAATCCTATTTTAATCCAGCTACCATCATTTTTAAATGTATAATATTCTATTAAATATAAAATATATTTTGGGGTTTTTTGTTGAAAACTTTAGGACTTTGATTTCTACTTACTCAAACAAATAAATTCAGAGGTGAATGAAGAACAGGGATAACTTCACCAAGGTCAACTATTTCTTTCTGTTGATACAGGTAGAGAATACATCATCACAGGTGAAATCAAATTTCACTCATGTTGCCTGTGGAAATGTTAACGTGAAAAATGGATACTGACAAACAGGTGGGTCTTAGATTAGTCCCAAGCAAAACTGTAATAGCAGTTACAATTAAATTTCTTGCATCTTACCCTGTGTTTTGTTTTCCATATCTATTTTCCCCGAGAATAACAGACCCAGTAGCAGGTAGCTACATTTTTCCTTATTTGTCCTTTTTATTTTGTTACTCTATCAAATGCTGCTCTGGGTCAAGTATTGGCACAGCGCTCACTGACCACCTAATTCAGATGTTTGAGGGTGCTGAAAATATAGGCCATATAGGACATGAGGATAACTGGAATAAAATGGGAAAGAACCAGGGCAAACACAAAGATGACCCTCACTATAAATTATTTACTTCTACGTATAATCTAATCTATTATGTTTCTTCCCAGAAGGCCTTTATTATAAAGCCTCACTTTCAATTTTGGAATAAAAATCTTTTTCTAAATAAGTAATGGGGATAAGTAGTGCACTTGTAATGAGCACCCTGTATTGTATATGTGTGGAATAACTAAATTGCATCCGTGAAGCTAATATTACATTAAATATTAATTAACAGGAATTTAAATACAAAACTTAAAAAGTGAAATAAGATAATTTGGAGAATTTTTATTTAGAAGAGTAAAAAAATTGACAAAATCAAAGCTCCATCTTTCATTCTAAAAACAGACCAAAGGCATGATAGATAACAATCTTAACTAAATCTCAAGTACAATTACACTGAGGACTTTCCCTATTTCCACCCTTGAAACCTACTTTCCTTAGCATTTGGGATGTAATTTTGTGAATATTAAACAATATTTGGAATCAGAGACCAGTTTTTACATTCTATCTTCATCATTTATGAGCCTCTGGATATCAAACAAGCCACTCATATAATTTGCCTTCTAATTTCTAAGTATAGGGGTGCCTGGGTGGCTCAGTCTGTTAAGCGTCCGACTTCGGCTCAGGTCATGATCTCACAGTTCATGGGTTCGAGCCCCGCATTGGGCTCTGTGCTGACAGCTAGCTCAGAGCCTGGAGCCTGCTTCAGATTCTGTGTCTCCCTCTCTCTGACCCTCCCCTGATCATTCTGTCTCTGTCTCTCTCTCTCTCTCTCTCTCAGAAATAAATAAAAACATTTAAAAAAGGAAAAAAATAATTTCTAAGTATAAAATCAGGAAGTGTATTGAAGCAGTTTCTTAGAGCAGACTTTCAAGGAAATTCATGAATTACATGAAGAGATGGAATACTATAAACAAATTAGATCAATTATTGTCCCTATAAACATTTCAAAATCATATGAGTAAATAAATATACTTTTTCAACAGTGAAAACTTTGTGAATTACATTGAAATAAGTCTGTGGTCAATTTTTCTGGGCAGAAAAATCACCTACATTCTGAAATACATAATAGGAAATTGAATTTATTATATCAGCTCAGAGAAAAAAATGAAATCAAAGGTTATCAGATTTGTATGATCAACACTAATCCAGGATAACTCTAATTAGAGTCGTGTATTCCTTAATATATCCCTTGTTTGAACTAGCTTTCCAATAACTTAGTCTAGAATCACATATTTCAAACATCCCATGAGTGATTGATAAGAAAGTTCTCAAAGTGACTTACCTAACACAGCAGCCTCCACTAAATCGGATGATCTAAATCAGTAAGAGAAAAATCTCACAGAACTAAAGTAACAAATGTAATTTCTCAGTTTCTTTTCTTTTTTTCCCCTGTTATGTGTGGATAACTAAGAGACATGAATCAAATCTTTCAAACTGAGAGCTTATATTATGAAGGAAAACAAAGCAAAGAGGACAAAAGGGAAGCAGAGCCAAGGAAGTGAAGGCAAGATGAAATATTTCTGTGCCTTAAGCATGGAATTACATTTTGTTGGCATAAAGATAAAGGTCAGTCTCTAACCAGTGTGAGATTCTTTAAAATAGGAAAGAACAGGTAAATAGATTGAGGACCTAGAGATGGATCAGTCCAGATCCTTAAATGCTTAATGAAGATGGTGTAAGGAAAGTTGGCACCAGGTGCATTATGTAGTTGCTAAAAACAAAGAGATCATGCAACTTAAATAAGAACTTGAATCACCAGTGTAGATTAATACTCTCATTTGGAAGATTTGACATCAGAATATCAGTCCCTGTGGCACCTTGTCCCTAGCCTACAATTATACAGTTAATCTAGATGTGATAAGCCCTTTCACCTTTTTAAAAATTCATTAAAATGTAACCTTTCAATTTACAAAGCATTAAAATAATTAAACTGTCCCCATATAAATCAGGCTGTGAGACAATACACTAAAATTACTTATTATTGTTAATATTTTACTTTTTCATGGAATTATTTTTGTAAGCGTTTTTCCTATTTAACATTTCTCAACTTTATTTTTTTTTTCCCTTCAAGGGTTTAAGAAAAAGACTCCTAAGTTCCTTAGGAGTTATTGTAGTATACATCTTAGGCACACACTGTCACTAAGGGGTATGTGTTTTGTATTTTTTATAACTTGTAATGAGCTGTAAGAAGTTATAACAAAATGTTCAGCACTGGAAAATATTTGAAATGTATAAAGAAACAATAAAAACAATACAAATGAAAATTTTGGGGTTATCTAAAGAACAGTAATATCATTTCCCTATTTTCTGCTATTCTGACAAGTGCTCACTCTCTACTCTTGGGGGGGAACCCTAGGTCATAGGACTTTGTTGTGTTGCTAGCTCCCTCTCTCTTGTTTCCTTATCATGCAACTCACATTTATCTCTCCCTGTTTTGTGCATAAATGAAGGTTGAATTTTAACTTTTCTGACCCTAACATTTATGTAATTTGGGAGCTCTTCTTAAGAAAGTTTAAAAATCATTGTTACATAACTAGATTCAAATATTTTCTTCAGGTGAGAAAATAAATCCTTCCAAATTACTCATTTTAAAAGCTGACACATACTCAAAAGAAATCCAGAAAAACACTAACATAATTGTGGTATCATTTAATTGCTTGACACACCACTTAGGCCATTTTTCCCAACAATTTTGGGCTTCATATTCTGTGACTGCACTTTATAAGACAATGTTATTTTTGATAGAAAGAAGAGAAAAATAATTCAATTCTTGTAGTATGACTGGCTGAGGATTTTTTAAATTATTATTTTGATACTTTAGAAAAGTTTCTTTCAGTTCCCATACTTCTTAGGGATTGAAGGAAAATCTTGATAATTGCTATTAAATTACTTTCACATATGACATGCCTTAACCTGAGCTTCACAGAAAAAAATGATTTTATAAAGTAAATACTAAAGTTGCAAGGTTTTTTGTTTTGTTTTGTTTAAAGAATATAGTCAGGAACCCAAAGAGAAGGGACGAGTGGAGGTTAAAACAGGAAAAAAAAAGATTCTCTGCCAAGGTAATCTGTTGTGATAGCAGACCTCAAGGCTGTATGGAGGTTTATTAGCATGTTGTTTAACTTCCATACATTTATGGTCCTTCCAAATATTCTTATGGTTGACTCTTAGTTTCATAGTGTTGTGGACAGAAAATGTGCCTGCTATGATTTTAATATTTTTATATTAGTTGAGGCCTGATTTCTGACTTAACATGTGATCTGTTAATGAGAATGCCTGTGTGCACTTGGGATAATCTGTATTCTGCTATTTTACTGTAGAATGTTGTGAATATATCTGTTAAGTCCATCTGGTCCACTGTGTTTTTCAAAGCTTTTGCTTCTTGTTCATTTTTTGTTTAGAAAATCGGTCCATTGATGTAAGTATGGTGTTGAAGTCCCCTAATATTATTATTTAATATTTAAAATTTTTTTTCTTAGTTTGTTGTCAAGTTGGTTTCCATAAAACACCCAGTGCTCATCCCCACAAGTGCCCTCCTCCACGCCCATCACCTCCCTTCCCCTCTCCCCCACCCCCATCAGTCCTCAGTTTGTTCTTAACATTCAAGAGTCTCTCATGGTTTGCCTCCCTTCCCTCTCCTCAACTATTTTCCCCCATCTCCTCCCCCATGATCCTCCATTAAGGTCCTCCTAATCCACATATACCTGAGAAAATATGGTATCTGTTCTTCTCTGCCTGACTTATTTCACTCAGCATAACACCCTCAAGTTCCAACATTTGTAAATGGCCAGATTTCTTCTTTCTCATTGCCATGTAGTATTCCATTGTATAGATAAATCACATCTTCTTGATCCATTCGTCCGTTGATGGACACATAGGCTCTTTGGCTATTGTTGAGAGTGCTGCTAAGAATATTGGGGTACATGTGCTCCTATGCATCAGCATTCCTGTATCCCTTCTGTAAATTCCTAGCAGTGCTATTGCTGGGTCACAGGGGAGTTCTATGGTTAATGTTTTTGAGGAACCCCCACACTGTTTTCCAGAGGGGCTGCACCAGTTTATGTTCCCACCACTAATGTAGGAGGGTGCCCGTTTCTCCACATCCTCACTAGCGTCTATAGTCTCTTGATTTGTTCATTTTAGCCACTCTGACCAGCAATGGATGGTATCTCAGTGTGGTTTTGATCTGTATTTGATCTGTATGGTGATAAGGGATGCTCAGCATCTTTTCATGTGTCTATTGGCCATTTAGATGTTCTCTTTGGAAAAGTGTCTGTTCATGTCTTCTGTCAAAGACATGTCACATCTATGGGATGTGACAAAGGCAGTCTTAACAGGAAAGTACATTGCACTCCAGGCCTATTTCAAGAAATTAGAAAAAGCACAAATACAAAACCTAACAGCACACCTAAAGAAACTAGGAGAGAATCAAGAGCACCCCAAACCCAGTAGGAGAAGAGAAATCATAAAAATCAGGGCAGAAATAAACAATATAGAATCCAAAAAAACCGTTTGAATAGATCAATGAAAGTAAAAGTTGTTTTTTTGAAAAAATAAACAAAATTGACAAACCTCTAGCCAGGCTTCTCAAAAAGAAAAGAGAGAGTTTCCATAATATTATTAAAATATTATAAATCAGTTATTTTGTGTTTGTTATTAACTGTTTTATATATTTTGATGCTTTCATGCTGGTTCATAAATATGTATTATTATTAGATCTCCTTGTTTAATTTTCCCTTTTATTATGATATAGTGGCCTTCTACATCAGTTTTTAGAGTCTTTGTTTTAAAGTCTACTTTTTCTGATGTAAGTATTGCTACTCCAGTCTTCTTTTAACATCCATTTGCATGATAAGTATCTCTCCATCCCTTCACTTTCAATCACCAGGAGTCTTTAGGTCTAAAATAAGTCTCTTGTGGGGCACCGGGGTGGCCTAGTCAGTTAACAATCTGACTTTGGCTCAGGTCATGATCTCTTTGTTTGTGAGTTCAAGCCCTGCGTTGGGCTCTGTGCTGACAGTTCAGAGCCTGGAACCTGGAACCTGCCTTGAGTTTGTGTGTGTCTCACTCTGTGCATTCCCCACTTGCTCTCTCTCTCTCTCTCTATCTATCTCTCTGTCTCCCTCTCTCTCTCTCAAAAATAAATAAAATTTAACCGTTTTTTAAAAACGAGTCTCTCGTGTGCAGCATATAGAAGGTGATGGTTTTTTTTTTTTTTAAATCCATTCTGACACCCTATGTCTTTTGACTGAGTGTTTAGTCCATTTATATTGAAAGTAATTATTGGAAGACAGTATTTATATTTATATATATATATTCATATATATATACATATATATACACACATTCATACGCACACACACATATTAGTTGTTTTGTTGTTTCTGTACTTGATCTTAACCAAAAGGCCGAGAAACTATGTTGTTTCTGACTATTTTCTCTGATGATGTCCCATGTTTGGTCTCTTAACACTGAAAGAGTCCCCTTACATATTTCTTGCAGGGCTGGTTTAGTGGTCAAAAAACCCTTTAGTTCTTGTTTCTTTCGGGTACTCTACCTCTCCTTCAATTCTGAATGATAGCCTTGCTGAATAGAGTATTCTTGGCTGCAAATTCCCCACCCCCCCATTTAGTACATTGAATGTATCATGCCACTCCTTTCTGGCTTACCAGGATACTGTTGAGAAATCTCCAGACAGTTTTATGAATTTTTCCTTGTACTTTATTTTTTAAATTTATTTCTGAGAACGAGAGTGAGAGTGAGAGAGAGAGAGAGAGGGAGAGAGCGTGAGCAGGGGAGGGTCAGAGAGGAAGACACAGAATCTGAAACAGGCTTTAGGCTCTGAGTTGGCTGTCAGCACAAAGCTCAACACGGAGCTCGAACCCACTAACTGTGAGATCATGACCTGAGCCAAAGTCGGACGCTTAACCACCAGGCGCCCCTTTCCTTGTACTTTAAAGATTTCTTTTTTCTTGTTAATTTTAAGATGTTTTTCTTTATCACTATATTTTGCAAATTTAATTACAATGGGCTTTGGTGTTTGCTTGCCTTTGTTAATTTTGAAGGGAGTTCTCTGTGACTCCTGGATCTGGATATCTATTTCATTTTTCAGATTATAGAAGCTTTTAGCTATTATTTAGCTAAAACTTCAATTAGGTTTTCTGCCCCTTTTCTCTCTCTTTTTATTCTGGGACTCAATAGTATGAATGTGATTGATTATGTTTTATGGAGACAGTGATTTTCCTGTCTATTCTCCTATTTCACAACTCTTCTGTCTGTTATTCAGCTTCATGGCTTTTATTATTTTTTCTTCCATGCCATTCACTCCTCGCCCTTTTCCATTCTGCTGTTCATTGCATCAAGTGTATTTCTACTCCTATTTCCTACATGTTTATCTCCAATTGAATTCTTTTTTTAACTTTTTAAAGTTCATTTATTCATTTTGTGAGAGAATGTGAGCAAGCAGGGGAGGGGCAGAGAGAGAGAGAAGGAGAGAGAGAATCCTAAGCAGGCTCTACATCACCAACACAGAGCCTTATATGGGACTCAAACTCACAAACCTGAGCCTACACCAAGAGTTGGACACTTAACCACTTGAATTACACAGGTGCCCATTTAATTAAATCTTTTTAAGCCCTTTTATCTCTGTGGTAATGGTAACATTGATGTCTTCCTTTCTTTTCTCAAGCCCAGTATGTGTCCTTTGATCATTGCTATCTATAAATTTTCCATCAGAGATTCTAGTTATATCTGTTTTGCTTAAATCTCTGGGTGTGGTCTTGTTCTTTCATTTGGGATATATTTTTCTGTTTTCTCATTTTGTTAAATCTCTGCCTTCTTCTGTCTGATAGAAAAGTCAGTTATGCATCCTGTTCTAAAAGTAATGCCTTTATGAAAAAGATGTCATGTAATTCCCAGAGCCTGGTGCTTAAGGGAGTGCCTCCAGTGTGTGCTGCATGAGCTCTGCTGTTGTGTTATGCCTACAGTATCTTTCAGGCCAGTTGTCTGCAGAGGCTATGTTTGCATGTAGTGGGCAGTGTTTGGTTTCTGGCCTGAATGTGCCAAGTTTTAAATAGCTATGCTTTGGTATACTTTAAATGAAATGATCAAATATTCCAAACAAAAATTTGCTTTTAGTAGACTGCCCACACAATCATAGCAACACATCTGTCAGGAATGTGTTTTTTTTTTTTTTTTAATTTTTTTTTAATGTTTTATTTATTTCTAGGAGAGCGAGAGAGAGGCAGCGTGAGCAGGGTAGGGGCAGAGAGAGAGGGAGTCAGACTGAAACAGGCTTCAGGCACTGAACTGGCAGTCAGCACAGAGCCCGGCCCGAACCCACGAACCGCGAGATCATGACCTAAGCGAAAGTCGGACGCTTAACCGACTAAGCCACCCAGGCGCCCCTGTCAGGAATGTGTTTTTAAAAATCAAGAACTAAACATTCGGTGATAAATCAGTTAATGACTAGCAGTAATAATAATAAAATAAGAATCATACTTGATACCATTTTCTTTTTATTTATTTTATTGCATTTCTCCTTGCTTTTAATGAGAAAATGTTTCTGCTCCTAGCCAAAAATAAAACCCTCCAAAGGGGCTCTGTATTGCAACCTTTTAGCTGACTCACAAGCTTTTATCCTGAAATTCCCCTCTTTCTTTCTTAAATCATTGATTTCTCCCTCAACCAGGCTATTCTTGGCAAATCGAAAAAAACATTAATAACATCCATCTTGAAGAAAAAAAAACTTTCTCTTTAACTCCTTAAAACACTCAAGATATAACTATCTGCTAAACAGCAAATTACTGAAGTTTTCTCCAAGTTATGAACCTGTTTCTGTTCTTAATCTACTTCATAAGACATTCTCCACCATTCTATTGAAGCATCTCTGTCAAGGACATAAAAAGACTATTAGTTTCCCTACTCAGGTGATCAACTTTATGTTTCAAATTTAGTTAAATTATATCCAGTATTTCACATGGTAGAATTCCTTTCTGTGAGAAAGACTCCCTTTTCCAAGTTTCTATCACACCACACTCCCCTGGGTGTTCTAGTCTTTTCTATTCCTTTATTGTCACCTATTTCTTCCATGGTTTGGAGTTTATCTATTGAAATATTTGACCAATTATTCAGTTCTTTCTTCTGTATGTATATACTCCCTCCCTAGTTGATCTCCATATCATTACATACCATCTGCTTATCAATGACTCCTAAAATCTCTCTTCACACTTAATAAATCAAATGATATACAAACTAATATATCTAGCTTCTTATCTGAAATTTTCACTTATATATACAGTAGACATTTCAAACAATATTTCAATTTCACTGTCCAGTCTTCTGAATACACCTTCCCCATTTCAGCACACCTGCTATTCTCCATACGTGGAAGTCTCTCTACCTGGATTTTCCTATGCCGGGCTCCTTTCCTCCCCAAATAGAGTCTTCTCAGAAAGTTCTTCCGTGAACTGGGTAACTTTAGTAGCCCTCTACTGATCTCCATTATCACACTATGTTATTGTATTTCTTCATTATATCACGTTATATTTTCCTAGTTTTAGACATAATTAGCATATAACATTGTATTAGTTTAAGGTGTACAACACAATGAGCTAGAACTTTGCACCTGTTAGAATGGCTGTCATCAAAAAAAAAAAAAATAGGAGATAACAAGTGTTGTCAAGGGAACACTGGTGCAGTATTTGTGAGAATGTAAATTCATGTAGCCACTGTGGAAAACAGTATAAAAGTTCCTCAAAAAACAGAAAACAATAATACTTCCATATAATTCAGCAATTCAACTTCTGGAAATATATTTGAAAGAAACAAAATCACTAATGTGTAAAAGACATCTACATCCCCATGTTTATTGAAATATTGGTCACAGTAACCAAGGCATGGAAGCAAGTTAAGCAGCCACTGATAGATGAATGGATAAAGAAAATATAATATATGTTTAATATGAACTATATTTTAACATTTTTATTGAAGCACAATAAACATACAAAATTATTAGACACACAAAAATTTTCACCTGATCAATTTTCTCTAACTAAACACTATGTGTGAAATCAGATTCCACATCAAGAAACAAAAAACTACCAGCACCCAAAACCCACCAACATACCCTCTCAGCCACTAATCTTCCAAGCATAGGGTAGTTTTGCTGATTCCGTAGTTTACATGAATGTACTTTTTTCTGACTTGATTCTTTAGTTCAACATATTTCTGAAATTAATTCGTGTCATTATAAGTAGTATTAGTAGAGTGTCTATTTTTATTGTATGTCACAATTTATTTACCCATGGCACCACCAGTGAGCTTTTGCATAACTTCTAATTTTTTTCTGTTACTAAAGGTCTTTCGGTAAAGATTATGAATACATGTTTGTTAGAAATTAACCTGAGTGTATTTAATCTGGGGTGCGGAGAAGAGATATGTTCAGTTTTAGTCACTGTTGCCACATACAGTGTGGTAGGGATATAAGTTGTTTTCTTGATTGCTTGTTTTTATCTTCTTTTCCTTGCTTTCCGGCATCAGAATGTAAACTTTTTTTTTTTCTTTTAGATGGTTAATAGCTGTGCTAACCTCATTTGTTTTTTTGTTCTTTTTTATTATTTTTATTTTTTTATTTTACAAATAGTTTATTGTCAAGTTAGTTTCCACATAACACCCACTGCTCATCCCCACAAGTGTCCTCCTCCATGCCCATCCCCCCTCCCCACCACATCCATCAGTCCTCAGTTTTTGTCAGCATTCAAGAGTCTCTCATGGTTTGCCTCTCTCCCTTTACCACACCATTTCCCCCTTCTTCTCCCCTTTGTTCCTCAGTTAAGTTCCTCCTAATCCTCCTATACGTGCAAACATATGATATTTGTCCTTCTCTGCCTGACTTATTTCACTCAGCATAACACCCTCAAGGTCTATCCATGTTGCTACACATGGCCAGATTTCATTGTTTCTCATTGCCATGTAGTATTCCATGGTATAGATAAACCACATCTTCTTGATCCATTCATCTGTTGATGGACACTTAGGCTCTTTCCATGTTTTAGCTATTGTGGAGAGTGCTGCTATGAACATTGGGGTACATGTGCTCCTATGCCTCAGCATTTCTGTATCCCTTGGGTAAATTCCTAGCAGTGCTATTGCTGGGTCATAGGGGAGTTCTATTGTTAGTTTCCTGAGGAACCTCCACACTGTTTTCCAGAGGGGCTGTACCAGTTTACATTCCCACCAACAGTGTAGGAGGGTGCCCGTTTCTCCACATCCTCGCCAGCATCTAGAGTTCTCTGATTTGCTCATTTTAGCCACTCTGACTGGCGTGAGGTGGTATCTCAGTGTGGTTTTGATTTGTATTTCCCTGATGAGGAGGGATGCTGAGCATCGTTTCATGTGTCTGTTGGCCATCTGGATGTCCTCTTTGGAGAAATGTCTGTTCCTATCTTCTGCCCATTTCTTCACTGGGTTGTTTGTTTTTCGGGTGTGAAGTTTGGTGAGTTCCTTATAGATTCCGGATATTAACCCTTTATCTGATATGTCATTTGCAACTATCTTTTCCCATTCCGTCGGTTGCCTATTAGTTTTATGGTTTGTTTCCTTTGCTATGCAGAAGCTTTTAATCTTGATGAGGTCCCAATCGTTTATTTTTGCTCTTGATTCCCTTGCCTTTGGGGATGTGTCAAGTGATAAGTTGCTGCAGTGGAGGTCAAGGAGGTTGTTTCCTGCTTTCTCCTCTAGGGTGTTGATAGTTTCCTGTCTCACGTTCAGGTCCTTTATCCATTTTGAGTTGATTTTTGTGCATGGTGTGAGAAAATGATCTAGTTTCATTCTTCCTCATGTTGCTGTCCAGTTCTCCCAACACCATCTGTTAAAAAGGCTGTCTTTTTTCCATTGGATATTCTTTCCTCCTTTGTCAAAGATCAGTTGGCTGTATACTTTTGGGTCCACTTCTGAGCTCTCAATTCTGTTCCATTGGTCTATGTGTCTGTTTTTGTGCCAATACCATACTGTCTTGATGATGACAGCTTTGTAGTAGAGGCGAAAGTCTGGGATAATGATACCTCCCGTTTTGGTTTTCTTTTTCAGTATTACTTTGCCTATTCGGGGTCTTTTGTGGTTCCATACAAATTTTAGGATAGTTTGCTCTAGCTTTCAGAAGTATGCTGGTGCTGTTTTGATTGGAATTCCATTGAATGTGTAGATAGCTTTGGGTAGTAATGATATCTTAACTATATTTATTCTTCCAATCCATGAACATGGAAAGTTTTTCCATTTCTTTCTGTCTTCTTCAATGTCCTTCATAAGTTTTCTATAGTTTCATCATACTTGTATCCTTGGTTAGGTTTATTCTAGGCTATTTTATGGTTTTTTGTACAATTGTAAATGGGATCAGTTTCTTGATTTCTCTTTCTGTTGGTTCATTGTTGGTGTATAAAAATGCAACTGATTTCTGTACGTTGATTTTGTACCCTGCAACTTGGCTGAATTCTTGGATCAGGTCTAGTGGGTTTCTGGTGGAGTCTGTCGGGTTTTCTATGTAGAGTATCATGTCATCTGCGAAGAGTGAAAGTTTGACTTCCTCTTTGTCAATTCTGATGCGTTTGATTTCCTTTTGTTGTCTGATGGCTGATGCTAGGACTTCCAGCACTATGTTAAACAACAGTAGTGAGAGTGGACATCCCTGTCGTGTTGCTGATCTCAGGTGGAAAGCTCTCAGTTTTTCCCCGTCGAGGATGATGTTAGCTGAAGGCTTCTCATAGATGGATTTTATGATGTTTAAGTAGGTTCCTTCTATCCCGACTTTCTGTAGAGTCTTTATTAAGAAGGGATGCTGTATTTTGTCAAATGCTTTTTCTGCATCTATTGACAGGATCATATGTTTTTTCTCTTTTCTTTTGTTGATGGGATGTATCCCATGGATTGATTTGGGAATGTTGAACCAGCCCTGTAACCCAGGAATGAATCCCACTTAATCTAGGTGGATGATTCTTTTTATGTGCTGCTGGATTCGATTTGCAAGGATCTTGTTGAGGATTTTTGCATCTGTGTTCATCAAGGATATTGGCCTGTAGTTCTCCTTTTTTGCTGGGTCTCTGTCTGGCTTGGGAATCAGAGTGATGCTGGCTTCATAAAATGAGTCCGGGAGTTTTCCTTCGACTTCTATTTTTTGGAATAGCTTGAGAAGAATTGGGATTAATTCTGTTTTAAATGTCTGGTAGAATTCCCCAGGGAAACCATCCGGTCCAGGGCTCTTACTTGTTGGTAGATTTTTGATAACTGATTCGATTTCTTCACTCCTTATGGGTCTGTTCAAGTTTTCTATTTCTTCCCGTGTGAATTTTGGTAGTGAGTGTGTGTTTAGGAATTTGCCCATTTCTTCTAAGTTGTCCAATTTGTTGGCATATAATTTTTCATAGTATTCCCTGATAATTGCTTGTATTTCTGAAGGGTTGGTTGTAATAAATCCATTTTCATTCATGATTGTGTCTATTTGGGTGCTCTGTCTTTTCTTTTTGAGAAGCCTGGATAGAGGTTTGTCAATTTTGTTTATTTTTTCAAAAAACCAACTCTTGGTTTCATTGATCTCTTCAATTTTTTATTTGGTCTCTATGTTGTTTATTTCTGCTCTAATTTTTACTATTTCTTTTCTTCTACTGGGTTTAAGGAGTTCTGGTTGCTCTGCCTCTAGTTCCTTTAGGTGAGCTGTTAGATTTTGGATTGTGCTTCTTCTAATCTCTTGAAATAGGCCTGGAGAGCAATGTACTTTCCTCTTAGGACTGCCTTTGCCACATCCCATAGTGTTTGGATTGTTGTGTTTTCATTTTTATTTGTTTACATATATTTTTAAATTTCTTCTCTAATTACCTGATTGGCCCATTCATTCTTTAGTAGGGTATTCTTTAACCTCCAATTTTTTGGAGATTTTCCAGAGTTCTTCCTGTAATTGATTTCAAGTTTCAAAGCATTATGATCTAACAGCATGCATGGGATGATCTCAATTCTTTTATATTTATTGAGGGCTGCTTTATGTCCCAGTATGTGATCTATGTTGGAGAATGTGCCATGTGCACTTGAGACAAAAGTAAATTCTGTGGCCTCAGTATGTCAAGTTCTAAATATATCCGTCAGATCCATCTGGTCCAATGTGTCTTTCAAGTCCATTATTTCTTTAGTGATTTTCTGTCTGGTTGACCTATCCATTGCTGTAAGCGGAGTATTAAAGTGGTCTGCTATTAGCACTTTCTTATCTATATGGTTCTTTCTCTTTGTGATTGTTTTAGATATTTAGGTGCTCCCATATTCGGTGCATAGGCATTTTTGTTCTTCCTGGTCTATGGACCCTGTAATTATTATGTAGTTCCCTTCTTCATCTCTTGTGATTGTCTTTAATTTAAAGTCCAGTTTTTCTGATATAAGTATAGCTACTCCGGCTTTCTTTTGATTTCCTGTAGCATGATATATATTTCTCCATCCCCTTACTTTTAATCTGAAGGTATCTTCCAGTTTAAAATGAGTTTCGTGTAGACAGCATATAGATGGATTTTGTTTTTTATCCATTTGCTACCCTATGTCTTTTGATTGGAGCATTCAGCCCATTTACATTCAGTGTTTTTATTGAAATATGTGGGTTTAGAGTCATTATGTCCATTGTAGGGTTCATGTTTCTGGTGGTGTCTCTGGTATCTTTTTTCCTTGCAAACTTTCCTTCATAGCGACCCCGTCAGATTTTCTTGTAGGGGTATCTTAGTGGTGAAAAATTCTTTCAATTTCTGTTTATTTTGAAAGGTTTTTATTTTTCCTTCTATTTTGAAGGACAGGCTTGCTGGATAGAGGATTCTTGGCTGCCTATTTTTACTGTTCATCACATTGAAGATCTACTGCCATTCCTTTCAGTCCTGCCAAGTTTCAGTAGATAGGTCTGTCACCACTCTGATAGGTTTCCCTTTGTATGTGAGGGCCCTTTTCTCCCTAGCTGCTTTCAAAATTCTCTCTTTGTCCTTGTATTTTGCCATTTTTTACTACGATATGCCGTGCAGAAGATCGATTCAAGTTATGTCTGAGGGGAGTCCTCTGATCTTCTTGTATTTCCACATTTACTTCCTTCCCCAGGTCGGGGAAGTTTTCTGCTATAATTTGTTCCAGGACTCCTTCAGCACCTTTCCCTCTCTCTTCTTCTTCTGGGATTCCTATGATACTGATATTGTTGCGTTTGACCTTATCGCTGAGCTCTCTAATTCTTCTTTCCTGTTCCTGGATCAGTTTGTCTCTTTTTTTGTCAGCTTCTTATTTTTCTATAATGGTGTCTTCTAAATCACTTATTCTTCTTTCTGCCTCTTCAATTCGTGCATTGGAGGCGTCTAATTTATTATGTATCTCATTTATCGCATTTTTTAATTCTTCATGCCTATTTTTATTTTCCATTCTGTCTGTAGCCATAGTTTCTTTGATGTCCCCTATGTTTTTTTCAAGCCCAGCTATTAATTTTACCATTATTATTCTAAAATCTTGTTCAGTTATGCTGCTGATATCTGTTTTGAGCAGTTCATTAGCTGTCATTTCTTCTTGGAGTTTCTTTGGAGGAGAGGTCTTTCGTTTCGTCATTTTAGTTAGCTTTCCAGCTCTTGTAAGTTTTAAAGGACTGTTATGTCTCTGTATCTATGAGCGCTGCTATATCCAAGAAGACTCTTTGACTGTCCAAGCCCTATCCTTTCATAGAGTGTTTTTTGAATCGTATCTCTTGGTCTCTCTTGTTGGGACGTTGGTTATTTTATTTTCCTATTCGTAGTGATATTTGGGACTCTCCATCTTGTGTACTCTGGCTTGTTTCTTGAGGGAGCCCTAGAAAAGAAAACAGAGAGACAAACACAGGGAGCAGGAGCACACAAACGCACAGGCTAATTCAACTAACATGCAAAGCGAGAGGGAAAATGAAAAAGTTAAGAGAAAAGACGGAGGAGAGAGGGTGAATAATAGGGAGTATAAAAACATGAAAGGGTCGGGGCGCCTGGGTGGCTTAGTCATTTAAGCATCCGACTTTCACTTAGATCATGATCTTGCAGTTCGTGGGTTCGAGCCCTGCGTTGGGCTCTGTGCTGACTGCCAGCTCAGATCCTGGAGCCTGTTTCAGTCTGTGACTCCCTCTCTCTCTGACCCTCCCCTGCTCACGCTGTCTCTCTCTCTCTCCTAGATATAAATAAAACATTTAAAGAAAAACATAAAAGGGCCAAAAAGGAGAAAAGAAAAAGAAAAAAGAAGAAAACCGATGGACAAAGAACGGTTTAAAGCATATTACCGGATTTTCCAGCTACAGTTAAATAGCCGTGTATATGCAGTGCTGGTCGAAGAGCATAGAGAAAGAGAGAGAAGACAGGGCGGGAATGAGGCAAAATTGGAAATAGAATGAATAGGCAGAAGGGATAAGAAGCTTTTTTCAAAGAGGTAAAGGGTAGAATATGGTTGGATAGGTGAGAGAACGATGTTGGTATTATCCAGAGTAACTATATAGTCTAATTACTCCTGAGAGAAAGAGATGAAAATGTCCGTATGTGTAGAATTTACATCTACAGAATGGACTTGTTGTGATTGTTTAAGCAAACTTGCGACCAGAGTTAATCAGGTCAGTGTTCTGGGGAAAAAAGAGAGAAAAGAGAAAGAAGAAGAAAAAGGAAAAAAAAAAGTGGGGGGGAGGGCAGCTCTCAGGCAGGGATGGGCGTGGCATGATCTAATGCCTCAGGCGGGAGTTCTGCCTTGGCGGTTGTGGGGAGGAGAGTGACGGTGCTCCAGTCCCTTCTTGAACCAAGCACTGCACCTCGCTTTTTTGGGCGTGTAAACTCCCTGGACCGGGAGCGCAGCCAAAGTTGGTTGCACTCTGCAGCTCAGGCCAGGGCCAGTCTCCAAATCCAGTCCGTGTGCCCCGCTGAAATTGCCTTAGACACACCTTCCCAGGCAATCCCCTCGTGGCAATTCCAGGCCTCTTGCCTCGCTCTGTGTGTGGAGTCAGAATCGCTGCTTCCTTCTCTGGGTCGGGCTGGCGAGTATGGGCGGTGGCTTGCCTGCCGGGTGCACGAAGCCCGCTGGAGTGAGGAAAACCAGGTCCCTCTATGGCTCATCACCTGAAACATGAACTCACAGGCAAATCTCCCAGTTTTTAGCTCTTTGCCTTCCCTCTAGAGTTCCAGCCAGCCAGGAGCGCGGGCGCCGGGTTTCCACGCGTGGCTCTTTCAGGGGCCCAAGCCGCCCGGGAGGACAATGGCGGGAGGTGCGCCGCTACTCTGAAGTCCAGCCCACCAGGAGTAAGCACAAAGAAGCAGTCTGTGCGCTCAGCCCCCCTGGGACCAGTTGGCACGATGGGACCTGTCGTGCAGGTATTTGGCAAATACGGTCTTTCTATGCCCTGAGCGGAGGTTTTTCCCCCGAGCGGAAGTTTTTCTGTTTTGGACTCTCTCTTTTTCCCCTCTCACTCCCTGTAGAGGGTAGAGGGGGATCGCCTCCCACCTGGAGTCTCCGATCCCCCTCCGATGTTATCCTCCCCAGTTCGCACTAATGTTAGAAGGCTTTCTCAGCGGATTCTGCGTCTTTTTTCTCCCAATCTCTCAGGTTTTGTAAGGTTTCCAATGGCTTCAGATCTTTTCCGTGTGATGTATGTGCGTGAGTGCAAGTACGGAGCTCCTTACTTTTCCCGGAATGTAAACTTTTTAAGTGCAGGTGCTTTATCTATCTTCCTCACAGCTATGATAAATAAATGAACGCATGGACAAATGAATAAGGAAGCTGTTTGTAGAAGATATAGTGTTCAATCAGCCACATTCTTTGAAATTTTGCAATCTACTGTAGTAATATAAAATGTACCCTACATAAGTACCTTACATCTCTGATCCTCACTGTTACCATCTGTAATTAGAACTGTTAATATGTGCTTTATTTGTTATGGAGTTGTTAGATGATGATCGAGTTATGTGAATTATTAAGTTTTAGCAGACTAATATTATTGATTATTATTATTGATAATTTAATAAAATAACCCCTATGATACCTGAGTAAACTCCTTATATAACCAAATGCAACACTGACCATGATTTGCTGTACACTTGTTGTCCTCAATTCTTGAATCATGGGGAGCATCAATATGGAATATAAGCAAACTTCTATTATCCAGCTGGAATATGATTAACCCTGATGACATTGTGACATATTTGAAAAATTATTTTGATATCCTCCCAACCCATACTCCTGTATGTTTAGTAAATGTTTAAGCATACAGTATCCTTATTTTGTCTTTTCTGGGCAATGTCCTTTGTTCTCATCCATCAATTTTAACTTAGCTGACAAATAGTTTTCAATTATGTGTTGCAAACAAACAAATTAAATACTGCACTTCTATTTAAAGTAAAACACACCTAATTATTGCGGGGAGTACAATGCTATTTATGAAAACTATATTTGGTGACTCTTCTTACCAACTGAAAAACTTGAACAAATAGATAGCTACACAACTATCTTCCTAATAGCCATGTCAGGTATTAGTCTTAAAAATAGAAAAGAGGGGTGCCAGGGTGGTTCAGTCAATAAGTGTCTGACTTTGGCTCAGGTCATGATCTCACAGCTTGTGTGTTTGAGCCCTGCGTCAGGTTCTGTGCTGAAAGCTCAGAGCCTGGAGCCTGTTTCCGATTCTGTGTCCCTTTTTTGTTCTGCCCCTCACCCACTCATTCTCTGTCTCTTTGTATCTCTCTTAAGTATAAACTTAAAAAAAAAAACATTAAAAAATAGCGAAGAAAATATTTATCTTTTCTTTAGATGATGACTATAATTATACAGCAGTGTCACATATACCAAAATTACCATATTCCCTTCTGCACTCTTCAACACAGTTCATATTATTTTAAATTGCATGCAATTTATTTTATCTCCAAAAGGTGAAACTGCAAGCAACAATTTTCATTTTTTTATTTCTGGAAAACACTAGGAATTAATTTTGAATATAAGAATAAAAAGAATGTATAAAAAAGGGAAGAAAAAATGAAGGAATGAAGATTAAGAGGATACTTTTTTAAAATATTGCTCTTTTTATTTTTCTTTTTATGCACAATTAAACCTACCCTCCAGGTTAATCCTTTATTGATAGCATGGCCACACTGTCCACAAAGGCTCCTATTTGTCATCCACATAAGAATAACCCATTGTCAAAACACATCTCTTGACATTCTTTATGTACTTTTGAACACCCCCAGTGCCCTCTTCAGAGCTCCAGTCACATCCTTGTTTCTCAGACTGTAGATGAGTGGATTCAGCATTGGTGTAAGGATTGTGTAGAAGACAGAGAAGACTTTGTCCTGGGCTGGGCTATGGTAAGAGTGTGGCAGCATGTAGGTGTACATGGCAGCACCATAGAACAAGGTCACCACTGTCAAGTGAGATGAGCAGGTAGCAAATGCTTTCTTCTTCCCCTCCACTGAACTCATGTGATGGACTGTGGTCAGGATTTGGGCATAGGAAGCAATCACCACAGAGAAAGGAATCAGTAGCATCAGAACACAGCACACATACATTACTGTCTCATAGAGGCCTGTGTCTGCACATGCCAACCTCAAGACTGCAGGCGCCTCACAAAAAAAATGGTTAATTTCCCGGGAGTTGCAGAAAGGAAAGCTCATGGTGATTGGAGTTAGAAGGAAGCCATCTAAAAAGCCTCCAAACCAGGAACCTGCTATTATCATCCAACAGACCCGGCGGCTCATAAGGACAGGGTAGCGAAGGGGGTTACAGATGGCCACATAGCGGTCATAGGCCATGAGGCCCAGCAGGAAGAACTCAGCTCCCACAAGGGTTAAGTAGAGGAAATGCTGAGCTGTGCACCCTATAAAGGAAATGGTTCTTTGACCCAGAACGTAATCAACCAGCATCTTGGGCACAATGGTGGAGATGTACATCATGTCAATGAAGGAGAGGTGGCTTAACAGGAAGTACATAGGAGTGTGAAGTCGTGGATCAGTGTGAATCAAGAAGATCATAACCCCATTGGCCATCAATGCAGTGAAAAAGATGATAAAGATAATGGCAAAGAGAAGGCCTGAGATGTCCTTCCTGTTGAACAGCCCCATGAAGATGAAGTCTGTAAAGGATGTGTTGAATATTTCCTTGGATCCCATGATGGTGCTGCTGCTACCTAGAATCTTTCAGATAAAATGAGAATATTCTTAGGGAATTAATATAAGAACATATAGGTTGATTGTTATGCAAAAACTTCTGAAAGTCTGAAGAAAACATTTGCAAATATTTCCTTACAATTCTAATACTGATATCTAGCATTTAATATATTCTAAAATGCTTTTTACATAAAAGTGATCACCTTAAATAAATAATTCTTTAAATACATTGGAAAAGATGATGTCAACAGATGCTATTGTACTATAGTGATACATGTAACAACACATAGGGTGTAAACCATATGTTTAACATATTAACAGTTAAACATAACCTGGTCTGGAGTGTGTGTGTGTGTGTGTGTGTGTGTGTGTGTGGTTTAAACTAAACCAATTTAGTTTAAATTGGAATCCTTATTAAATGGATCTTTTTTTTAAAGTTTATTTATTTTGAGAGAGAGAGCAGGGGAGAAGCAGAGAGAGAAGTTGAGAGAGAACCCCTCTACCCTGTCTGTGCAGTGCCTGATGCATGTCTCCATCCCACAAACCATGAGATCATGACCTGAGCCGAGAGTCAGGCTGACCAAGAGTCAGATGTTTAACTGACTCAGCCACCTGGGAGCTCCAAATGAATCATTACCATAATCAGCATTGCCACCATCTTAAAAACATCTCCGTACTGACTATGAGTAGAATTTGAGAATTATGAGAATTCTCTTGATGTCAGTTCATCTCTGTTGCAGACAAAATAGTATGGGAGAAAATAAAGTGGGAAATGGAAACCACTCTCGCAATAAAAAAAAAAAAAAAAAAAAAAAGAGGCCATCACTCTTGTAGAATTATTTTTGTTTATTTTTAAGAAAGAAATTTAACTTCAGGATGATGAAGAATTGACATTAAGATTATGTATTAGCATCAGCATTAGCTATCAGTATTTAGTATTAGCAATTAGGATTCAGAGGAAATAACACAGGGACATACATAGTAAGTCATAAACCACCTGTTATTTTTAGAAACTGGATTTTTTCCATAGTGATTAGTAATTAAGAAAACTGATTGCATTTTTCTTAGTTTCATGTAGTAATAAATGAAAAAAAATCTACAAGCTTTTTGAAAGTTAAGGATGATTTTTCATATGTTTAACATTAAATATGTCAAGGCAAGATGTATTTTACCAACAGGTTTTTAAGGTAGACTGACGAAACCAATCTAGTTCCTCTAAATATTACACAAATATGAACATTTGAACGAATTGCACAGAAAGAAAAATGCTATTAAAAATAATTACAGGGGCACGTGGGTGGCTGACTCTTGATTTTTGGCTCAGATCATGATCCCAGGGTGGTGGGACCAAGCCCCTCATGGGCTCCACACTGAATATGGAGCTTGCTTAAGATTCTCTCTCTTCCTCTCTCTCTCTCCTCCCCTGCTTGTACACACTCTCTCTATTTTTTTGAATCTAAAATTTAAAAAAGAATAATTAGAACAACACTGTGAAGAGTTTACTTTGTGCTAAGTGCTTCATATCTATTGACTTGTTGAGCTTCACAAGAACACTAAGAAGTGAGGAACTATAACCCTCATTCTCACTGATGTCAGGATTGTCAATAATGTTCTCATGGTCACACATACTGGTAATGGCAGGGATGTTTGGTCCAGGTAGTCGCAAATCTGTGCTCTTACCTACATTAAAAAAAAAAAAAAACCTAGACATTTACGTTAGTTGTCAAGTGAAATATGCCAACAATGTAAATCTGTGAAAATTTTAACTATGCAATCATTAATGTTGCTAATGAAAATATGTCATAATAGAGAATATACCACACAAATTATTATAATAAGATTACTTATTTTTACAGAATAAACTCTACTTTTTCTCACTTATTTTTTATGTGTTCCAGTTTCAAAATATTTGACACATTTCATAAATTTCCATGACACCATATATCATGTCATCATCATTTCCAATCAGCCTCATTTCTTTTACCTTTCTAATTAAAATATGTGTCTAAAGGGAAAATGTTGTCAAGTTTATGGAATAGCCTAAATATTAGTATTCTGTTTCCATACCTCTCACATTTTCAGTCTAATTTATGATACCCTAAGTTCCCAGTAACAGAGACAAAATTATATATTGTTTTACAAGGTCAAGTAGCTTTCCCTCTTCACTATTCATATGCGTTCCAAAATCTTTTCAAATTATCTACCCTTCTGTTTTTTGGTTGTTGTTGTTTTTGTTTTTTAAAAATATCTCATCCTATAGTCCTAGCTATAACAAAGACAAACTCTAAACTCTTCTCTATTTCGCAGCTGGCTGGCCTTACTGTCCTTTTTGCACCTAAAAGTTATAATCAGTAGAAAGCAAGCCTCTTTTGGTTAAATCTGCTATCTTGCTATGAGAAACCTGATGAGAAGGATGTACACTTATTGAATTTCTACTGAGAACAGATTGTATTACTTTGTTATGGTTAGTAGAAATGAAAATAATCAGAAAATGTCTAGAATAAATATCTGGCTTTATACAGGAATTTGCTTCTGAAATATTATAGTAGACATAGAGTAAAGCAACATTTAGAATCAAATGAATTGAGTTCTTCTCCTCATGTTAATGCAGATACCTTGAATTCCTCCCTAAACCCTCCGAGCCTCAGTTTATATTTATATTAGATTTATTTTTTTAAATTTTTAATGTTTATTTATTTTTGAGAGAGAGAGGGAGAGGCAGAGAGATAGGGAGACACAGAATCTGAGGCTCCAGGCTGTGAGGTGTCAGTGCAGAACCTGAGGCAGGGCTCGAACTCACGAACCATGAAATCATGACCTGAGTTGAAGTTCCGATGCTTAACCAACTGAGCTACCCAGGTGCCCCTAGATTTAGATACTATAATATACAGGGCTGTTCCATGGGTCAAGTGAGAAATTCTTAGGTGGCATTATTTTATACAATGCAAAGTAAAATGCCGATGTTTTGCCCATATATGTTAGTTATTTCAAAACTATTGGTATGTGAGAATCTCCAATTTCTTATTTGAGCAGTCTATATATTCAACTAAAATCCATGAATTTGAACTGCAAAATACTCTTGAATTCAGTTCTATGGACTCTGCAATTCCTGGCGAAACTATTTCAGCCATTAAATTCTATATTTTTTTCTCTAATTATGTCTTCACTTGAAGGAAATAACCCTTAGCATAAATTCTCAGAAATATATGAGTCACATTTAAGCCTGAAGGGAATCTAAACATTTATGAAAAGCATAGATATGCTTGGCCTGGAAATTATGAGAACATAAGAAAAATGTTATTAAGGGGCACCTGGCTGGCTCAGTTAAGCGTCCCACTCTTGACTTCAGCTCAGTTCATGATCTTATTGTTCATGGGTTGGAGACTTGCATCGGGCTCCGTGCTGATAATGTGGAATCTGCTTGGGATTCTCTCTTCTCTCCTCTTCTCTCTCTCTCTCTCTCAAATAAATAAATAAAATTGAAAAAAAGAAAAAATATTGGCATGACTTTATTGGTTAAAATTGTCTTTGAAACTCACTTAAATTATGTTTGTTACACTATATCACAAATTGAAAAATAATCCATTTATTTCATCTTAACATTTGCGAATATTCTTGTATTTTGTAAGGAGTACACATTTTGTTGAGTAAGGATGTTTGAAATTACTTTTCCTATCTAACTCTAAATCAAGATATGATTCTTGCCCTGGGATGATCACCAAGCCCATCGTTTAATCCAATTACAATGGAATCTCTAAGTTGTAAGTTACAGCCTTTCCCTGTTCTATATGACCACTGGTGAACTTTCTGCCAAATGAAAGAGCATATTCAATATTCTTTCAGTGCAACAGGTCCATTGCTAGGAAGCTCTGTGCTCACTTGGATTAAGAATTGTCTCATGAGGGGCGACTGGGTGGCTTAGTCGGTTGAGCGTCCGACTTTCGCTTAGATCATGATCTCGCGGTTCGTGGTTCGAGCCCCGCCTCAGGCTCTGTGCTGACTGCTAGCTCGGAGCCTGGAGGCTGTTTCTGAGTCTGTATCTCCCTCTCTCTCTGACCCTCCCCCGCTCACGCTGTCTCTCTCTCTCCTAGAAATAAATAAAAATATTAAAAAAAAAAGAATTGCCTCATGAAACCTTCATCTTTCCCCTCTAGATCTGCTCAGAAGCAGCGTCATCCCTCTTTAACTTTCAGCCTTTCATAATATGAATATAGTTACAATTTTTCTTCATGCTTTCCTGTGCCAAGTTAAGCTTCTCGATTACCATATGAATACATTCATGAAGACCTTGACAAAATTCTCAAGTTCCAGACATTAACTTGATATGCTTTTCAACAATTTCCATTTTAAAATGCAGTTTCTCAACTTAAGCAGTCACTTCATGTGAAGTTTTTCCGATGCAGAATATACTAAGTATATTACTTGTATGTGTTTATATTAGAAATATCACCCTGTTGACACATTATATACACATTAAAACTCTTCTGGTTGAATTATTATACTGGAGTTCTCAAGCCAGGTCAATTAATAGTTGTGCAGTATTTTTTTCATGTTTATTTATTTTTGAGAGACAGAGAGAGAGAGAGAGAGAGAGAGAGGAGCAGAGGAGACAGAGGAAGACACAGAATCCAAAGCACACTGCAGGCTCTGAACTGTCAGAAGAGCTTGATGCAGGTCTAAAACCTATGATCTACGAGTTCATGACCTGAGCTGAAGTCGGATGATTAACTGCCCCCATAGTTGTGCAGTTTTGAAACTAAATACAAAATTTTACATTTAGCCCTAAATCTTCTTAATATCCCTAAATTCTACATAGTATCTCAAAAACTGTAATCATTCATAATAAAATCAAATTGAATAAGAATCATATAATTATTAGACATTAAAATGTCAATGTAATTAGACAATTTCATCAAGGGTCTATTACTGTTTAGAACACCACTTCAAGAAGTGACTTAGAACTATATTCCTTTGTTCACCATGTAGTCCTCCTGTCGGAACCTCTAAAAAGATCACACACTTGGATAACCATTGGATAACCATAACTACAGAGACCCACCTTTTCTGATTCAAGTTTATTTCATGGTACGGTGGGCATTAAAAAAATGTTTCTGAACCACTATCAGAGTGGAACTGAAAAATACAGGTGTCTGTACAACCTTTAAAATCATTATGGAAGAGTGCTATGTAAATGTTTGCATCACTAACAAGGCAAGAGCTCTGGGCTTAGAGTCAGAAGACCTACAGGAATCTGCCTATGTGCCGTTAAGGCAAACATCTCCATTTTCCATCCTTCAGTTTCCTTTTCTGTAAAAAGAATGCAAGGATACAAAGGCAATCATACCAATGATGGTGGTGGTGGGAGCCCCAGCGGGGAATTAGCAAGTCTTTTCATCTTAGATGCCCTATAAACTAAGACTAAATGCAAATTTTTCATTTAACTTTTCTGTGTCTTTCCAATAATGTCCCTACCTCAACTAATTCATAAGTCAGTTTTTGCTTAAGTCATTAAAAAAAAAAAAAAGAGGGAAGGAAAGATTTTGTTAAGATCATGTATGCACAGACATAAACAGGTATTTTTAGGAAAGAATATTCTTTGAACTGTTTCACTCAATAGCAACATTACAACTATACATTTGTAATGAATACTGTAGATAATTTCCAGAAATAATTAAAACAGGAAGTCTGCTTCTCAATGTATTTGAAGCGAGGGGCATGGGGTAGTCATTACTTCATTAAGTTTGCACCTAAGATTTGCAGCCTGTGAGTTGTAGACAGTCCTGCCTCCGTTTCCTTAAATTTAACTTGTGTAAGTCTTTGATTTATTGAGACCCTTAAGAAATGCTGTTGAAGCTCAGTAATTTCTTTATTCACCAGATATTTAAAGTCT
The DNA here is from genome assembly GCF_003009895.1 of Hyaena hyaena. NCBI lineage: Eukaryota > Metazoa > Chordata > Mammalia > Carnivora > Hyaenidae > Hyaena > Hyaena hyaena. Next base: position 578,739 of record NW_024081548.1, on the reverse strand, counting down.
CATTTGAAGAGCCAGGCTACGTGCTCATCAGCATTTGATCAGTCCCTTGTGATCTTGGTGGACAGTTTCAATAGACCTGGATTTTCATTAAAGTAACAGGAAATTAACAACAAAACAGAGTTGGTCTAAGTATTTTAGCAGCTCCTAGATGATTCACTAATCATCTTTAATCAATAATTTTGCATCGTTCAGAAAAGCTTCAAACTATTTAATCCAATGATTTAATTTCCTTTTAAAAAATTTAAATGTTTTATTTACTTCTGAGAGGGAGAGAGAGAGAGAAAGAGAGAGAGAGAGAGAGAGCGAACAGGGGAGGATCAGAGAAAGAGGGAGATACAGAATCTGAAAAAGTCTCCAGGCTCTGAGCTAGCTGTCAACACAGAGCCCGACACAGGGCTCAAACCCACGAAGAGATCATGAACCGAGCCAAAGTCGGACCCTTAACTGACTGAGCCACCCAGGTGCCCCAATCGTTTAATTTCCAAAGAGCTTCAAAATGATTTATTCATTTTCCCAATATCTTCCAATGTTTAACCTTGTCAAATCACAATCCTCAATACTTTTCTCAGCCATGCAATTTGAATGCTATAGATTGAAAACAGCCTGCTACACACATTTATTGGTATGTATAAAGGAAAGAAATGCACATCAACAGTATAAAAAATCACCTGATGCCTAATTTTATTAAGCTTAGGTCAAACTAAAGAAGATAATCTCTGTCACTTACTTACGGGTGAATCCTCTCCAGATAGTCATTCAGAGTAGGGTGCATTGTTTAAAGGTAAAGACAGTCATACAAAATTTAGTAAAAATAAATAAGTTAATTAATTAATTAAAAATGAAAACTCACCAGGAAAGTATAAGAACGTTATATAACTAAGAAAGAAGAGGAAAATGAATAAAGACTTTTCAGAAGATAGAAGGTGATCTGTCACTAGAAGAAAAATTATTGAGTTTAGTGGACTTATTTATCCTCTAGTTTATGTTAACAAAATAAAAACACAAAATTATTTACAGTTATTAGTATCCACAGTAGGAAAATTTCAAGATATGACCAATCTGTGTGTCCAGATGTCGTCTGCATGAAAATCCAGCACACAGAGGTTTTTAATTTGTATTTATGAACCTGAATTTTCTGAAATATAGACTAAAAGTATCCTTAGCAACTGATGATAGAATTAGCACAAAGAGTAAGTTATTAGCACAGCAAGTTATTAAGAGCAAGTTATTAAGAGCTATTTTGCAATATAACTCTGCAAAAGTCATTAAAAGAAAATTCCCATCCTAAAACTCCTGAGACATTTTGCATTGCCAGGACAAATCATACAAATTCTCCATTCTACAAAAACGTGTTAATTCTTGTTTCCTATCTTTACAGGCAAATAGCTAGAAACCTAAAAGAAACAATTATGAAAGAGTAAGAAGGAAGGAAGAAAGCTGCAGACCTTTAAAGAATGCTGAATCATCTCTGGGTGTTCTTTGTTTGGATTCTCTGGCACAAAGGGGAGCACCCAGAGTGAGAAAAGACAGGGATTTAAAGTTTTATGAGAATTCCACAAAATGAAGTATTCTTAGAAAGAGCACATTTCATCCCTGTGGACTTCTGTAGACATTAATGAGACTTATTTGTCACAGCTAATTAGAATTAGAAGTGTATTCATGGGATGGAATAGAGTGAGCCCTAAAGTCATATGTGTTTTGAAAAAGTGTTTCCACCACTGGGTTCCTAAGTGCAAGTCCCTGATTTTTTGACCATTTCATCAGAAATTTCCTCCAGCAGCTTTTCCTCCTAGAGAAATGTGGGAAATAATGTGAAAAGGCAAGAAAAAAAGATGAAAAATAGCTCAATTTAGTTACTTGTTTTAGCATTTTATTGCCACTTTAATAATTATTATTACACCTATGTATTAAGGCAATACATACACTGAGGAAAATATGAAAATGTTTAAAAATTTAGAATCTTCTTTAATATCCAGAGATAGTTGCCAAAAACATATCATATAGAAGGTTATCTGTACAGGGGCACCTGGGTGGCTCAGTTGGTTGGGCTTTGTGGTTTCAAGCCCCAGAACTTCTGATTCTGTGTCTCCCTCTCTCTCTGCCCTTCTCCCGCTCATTCTCTCTCTCTTTCTCTCTCAAAAATAAGCAAACATTTTTAAAATGTTTCTGTACAAAATTGCATTTCTATTGTGTGTATACATATATGAATATGTATACAAATATATACACATATACCTTATAACATTACATACCAACACATATATATGCATGGGGATGTGTACGTATAAGATATAATTTGACAATTTATATTATTCACAAACTACTTCATAAGAAGTGTCCCTTAAGTGAAATATTCTTCCAAATGTAACATTTAATGTCTTCAGGGTATACTATCTTATGGATATACTCTGTTATATTTAACCAATATTCCAATTTTGATGCGCACATTGATTTAATTGTGACAATAATGAATTATGTAATGATGAATATTCTTATACTTAATTTTGAGTGTGGATCCTTGAGGGTTTTCCACAACATTTTTTCCATCAGAATTATTTAGTCATTTTGTGTAAATATATTTAAAGCTTTAATTTATTTTTCAAGTTTTTATTTCTTTTGAGAGAGAGAGAGAGAGTGTGCGTGTGTGTGTGTGTTAGAGGGAAAGCATGCAAGAGTGAGGGAGAGAGAGAATATTTTTTTAATTTTTTTAAGGTTCATTTTATTTTATTTTATTTTTTAAAATGTTTTTTATTTATTTCTAGGAGAGCGAGAGAGAGACAGCATGAGCAGGGGAGGGTCAGAGAGAGAGGGAGTCACAGACTGAAACAGGCTCCAGGCTCTGAGCTGGCAGTCAGCACAGAGCCCGACGCGGGGCTCGAACCCACGAACCGCGAGATCATGACCTAAGCGAAAGTCGGACGCTTAACCGACTAAGCCACCCAGGCGTCCCACAATACTTCATTTTTGCTTTGATTTCCCTTCTCCCTCAGGAGACACATCTACAAAGAAGTTACAAGGCTGATGTCAAAGAGGTTTCTGCCTATGTTTTCCTCTAAGATTTTATTTAAGTCTCACATTTAGGTCATCAATCCATTTTGAATTTATTTTACTGTATGACATAAGAAAGTGGTCCAGTTTCATTCTTCTGCATGTTGTTGTCATGCATGTTGGTTTTCCCAACATCATTTGTTGAAAAGACTTTTTTTTTTGTCCCATTGAATATTCTTCCCTGCTTTGTCAAAGATGAGTTGATCATATAGTTGTGGGTCCATTTCTGGGTTTTCTAGTCTGTTCCATTGATATGTATGTTTACTTTTGTGCTTGTACCATGGTATGATCACTACAGATTTTTAATATAACTTGAAGTCTGGAATTGTGATGCCTCCTGCTTTACTTTTATTTTTCAAGTTTGCTTTGGCTATTTGGAGTCTTTTATATTCCATTTAAATTTTAAGATTGTTTGTTCAAGCTATGTGAAAAATGCCATTGGTATTTGGAGAGAAATTGCGTTAAATGTGTAGATTGCATTGGGTAGTACGGACATTTTAAAAATAGTTGTTCTTTCAATCCATGAGCATGGAATATTTTTCCATTTCTTTGTATCATCTTTAATTTATTTATAAGTGTTTTATACTTTTCAGAGTACAGATTTACCTCTTTGGTTAGATTATCTTATGGTTTTATGGTGCATTTGTAAATTGGATTGATTCCTTTATTTTTCTTTCTGCTGCTTCATTGCTGGTGTATAGAAATGCAACAGATTGTTTTTTTCCTTTTTATTTCTTGTTCTTTTTTTAAATTTAAATTTTACTTAGTTAACTTACAGTGCAATATTACTTTCAGGAGTAGAATTCAGTGATTCATCACTTACATGCAACAGGCAGTGCTTATCACAGCAATGCCCTCCTTCATACCCATCACCCATATAGCCCATATGCTATGCACTCCCTCCATTAACCCATAGTTTGTTCTCCATCATTAAGAGACTCTTGTGGTATGTTTCCTTCTCTTTCCTTTTGATCCCTTCCTTCCCATATGTCAATCTATTTTGTTTCCTAAATTCCACATGCGTGAAATCATATGGTATTTGTCTTTCTCTGGTGATTTATTTCACTTAATATAATATTCTTCAGCTCCATCCACATCCTTACATATGGTAAGATTCCATTCTTTTTGATGACCAAGTAATATTCTTATATATATTATGACTATATATGCCACATCCTCTTTATCTATTCATTAGTCAATGGATACTTGGGCTCTCTCCATAGTTTGACTGTTCTTGATAGTGCTGTTACAAACATTGGGGTGCATCTACTCTTTCTAATTTGTATTTTGGTATCCTTTGTGTAAACACCTAATAGTGTGATTGCTGTATCATACGGGGGTTCTATTTTTTGTTTTTTGAGGAACTTCCATACTGTTCTCCTGAGTGGCTGCACCAGTTTTCACTCTCACCAACAAGTTTTCATTCTCACCAAAGAGGATTTCTCTTTCTCTGTATCCTCACCAACTTTCCCAACAAGTATTATTTCTTGTGTGGTTAATTTTAGCCACTCTGTGGTATTTCATCATAGTTTTGATTTGTATTTACCTGATGATAAGTAATGTTGACCATCTTTCCATGTATCTGTTAACTATCTGCATGTCTTCTTTAGAAAAGTTTCCATTTATATCTCCTGCCCATTTTTTAAATATATATTAATCAAGTCTTCTGCTCTGTATTTTTTTTAATAGTTTATTGCCAAGTTGGTACCGTATAACACCCAGTGCTCATCGCACAAATGCCGTCCTCCATGCCCATCACCCCTCCTTCCCCCTAGCCCATATCCCCATCAGCCCTCAGTTTGTTTTCAGCATTCAAGAGTCTCTCATGATTTGCCTCCCTCCCTCTCCCCAACTATTTCCAGACATTTAAAGAAGAGGTAACACCTATTCTTCTCAAACTGTTCCAAAATATATAAATAGAAGGAAAACTTCCAAACTCTTTCTATTAAGCAACAATACATTGATTCCAAAACCAGACAAAGACCCTGCTACGCAGGAAAATTATAGGCCGATATTCCTGAGGAATCTTGATGCAAAAATTCTCAACAAGATACTAGCAAATTGAATTCAACAGTATGTTAAGAGAATTATTCACCATGATTCAGAGGGATCTCTCTTGGGCTCTAGGGCTGGTTCAATATTCACAAATCAATGTGGCACACCATGTTAATAAAAGAAAGGATAAGAAACTTATGATCATGTCAATAGATGCAGAAAAATCATTTGACAAAACACAGAATTCATTCTTGATAAAAACTCAACAAAGTAGGGATAGATGGAACATACCTCAACATCATAAAGACCATATATGAAAGGCCCAGCTCATATCATCCTCAGTGGGGGGAAACGGAGACACTTTCCTGGGTCAGGAATAAGACAAAGATGCCCGTTCTCACCATTACTATTTAACATAGTACTGGAAGTGCTAGCCTCAGCAATCAGACAACAAAAAGAAATAAAAGGCATCCTAATTGACAAGGAAGAAGTAAAATTTTCCCTTTTGGGGAAGACATGATACTCTATGAAGAAAAACATGTAAAACTCCACCAAAAAAAAAAAAAAAAGGTAGAAGTAATAAATGAATTCAGCAAAGCTGTAGAATATAAAATCAACGCACAGAAATCTGCTGTAGTTCCATATACCAGTAATGAAGCAGCAGAAATAGGGATCAAGGAATCAATTCATTTTGCAATTGCACCAAAAACAGTAAGATACCTACAAATAAACCTAACCAACGAGGTGAAAAGTCAGTATCTGAACACCATAGAACACTTATGAAACAAACTGAAGAGGACACAAAGAAATGGAAAAGCATTCCATGGTAATGGATTAGAAGAACATTGTTACAGTGTCTATACGACCTGAAACAATTTACACATTTAATGCAATCTCTATAAGAATACTACCAGTATTTTTCATAGAGCTAGAACAAAGAATCCTAAAGTTTGTATGGAATTCAAATAGACTCCAAATAGCCAAAACAATACTGAAAAGAAAAACAAAATTGGAGACATCAAAATTCCAGATTTCAGGGCACCTGTATGGCTCAGTCAGTTAAGCATCTGACTTGGGGTCATGTCATGATCTCCTAGTTTTTGGGTTTGAGCCCCATGTCAGGATCTGTGCTGACAGCTCAGAGCCTGGACCCTGCTTCAGATTCTGTGTTTCCTTCTCTCACTGCTCCTCCCCTGTTCATACTCTGTCTTTCTCTGTCTCAAAAATAAAAAAAACATTTTTTAAATTCCATATTTCAAGCTATATTACAAAACTGTAGTCATCTAGACAGTACAACACTTGTGCAACCAAATTTTGTATGTTGATTTGTATCCTGTGAGTTTACTGAATTCATTGATCAGTTCTTGCAGCTTTTTGGTGGAGTCTTTCAGATTTTCTATATAAAGTATCATATGATCTGCAAATAATGAAAGTTTTACTTCTTCCTTGTGTTGGCCACCATTCTTTACAAATTATGTGTGTGTGTGTGTGTGTGCGCGTGTGTATGAATGCTCCTGATTCCCAGAGAACAAATTACAATTTTATATTTTTCAATTGTTGTTGAGTTTTCATATCAATACTAAATGGACCTGTAGACAAAAACATTTGATGCAAGAGATTGAATTTTGTGCCAATGCTGCTGTTGACACAAATTGTGTCGCCCAGTACAGCTTGCTGGAACTCTGTTTCCTTATCTTTGGAATGATCATTTTGAATAAGATCAGTAATCACAAATAAAGGGTATTTGTGCCTGGCACCTACCCCCTTGGGACTCATCCCCAGGAGCATGCCTATGTCCATCCTGGTTAATGAAATTCTATCACTCTTCTTACAAAGCTTAACTCTGGTCTTTGTTCTTGACAAAATTCTCAGTGCAGAAATCAAGATAGCCACTGGCAGTTGTTGAAACTGGCACATGCCATAAACCCATTGATCAGTCACTGACGAGATTTTCTCTAGAATTACTTACTCTCTTGAACTTTCCTCCTGTATGAGAGGTTTCTCAAATTTCCTTTGGACATCATCTACAGAGTGCTTGCTGATTTTCAGGCCCTTAGGCAGGTCCTGGGATACCACTGGCACCCCTGTTTCACCATAGTGTTCAATTCACTTGCACTCCTTCCCATGGATGGTTCTGTGCTTCTTAGGTACACCAATTAATGCCAAAATTCACTCTATTTGCTATATACTGGTCATTATTTTTTAGCAAACCATGTATTCATGATATTCTAAATATCAGAATAGAAACCAAGATATAAAACTTTGTTCATTACTTCCTGAAGTTGCTGAAAGAGCCTGTGCAGTACTCAAACTCTTGTCAAGTTATTTTTTTCTGAAACAATCAGCAATTATATTTGCAGGAATATTACCCATTTCATTTATGGAGAAACTGAGGCTGAAGTAGCAGAGTCATCTAAGTGACAGCATGAGTGATTAACAGGGCTAAACGCCAAATCAATCACTACTCTACACATTACTAATTCTTCTATGAACACAAGTTATGCATTTTGCTTGCAGGTTTCCACCAGAGGAAGCACAAATTCCTCACATTTTCCATTGGCTCTGCACCCATGCTTGGACAGCTCACAAGTGGAGAAATGACTACATAGTCCTTTAAAGGACTTCAAAATTGTCTATTATATTTTCACAGCTATTATGGTCTGAATTACATAACCCTTTTAGACTTTGAAACTTGTATTGAATGATAAAATACACTCTGAGAAGAAAACCATTCCATTCACTCTCTAATGCTTTTCCTTGCAGTAGCAACCTTCTTTTGAAAGACCGTTTTCTCCTAGTGTGGAGAAGAATACAGAGCACAGGGAAATATTAACCATTTGTTTCTCCTCCACACACAGACTCTGCATTACCAGTGCCCTCTTACATATTCAGAAGAGGGAAGGAATGCTGACTTAGATTGTAGAATGCCAAGAAAATGATACCATATGTAAAAGTGAAACTAAATGACATTTGGTCCGGTTCTACTAATTAATTCTTCTACAGAAAAATATGAGCCTAATTTCTACTCACCCCCAAAATGCACACAGCCAAATGCTAAAAATGAGGCTAAGAAAATTAACAAATTTTATCATTTAATGCCCAGTCCCACCCCACATCTACCAGCTCCATTATATTTTGGTGACAGCTTCTATGATTTCTTGAGTGAAATACAGTATCAGAGGGTTACATGGTTTTTATGAAGTTTTTTGTTAATAAAGTTTATATCTTAGTGGGCTTTTTTTTTTGGTTCAAAGAAAGTTCAGCAGATGGTTAAGTGAGTTACCATATACTCCTTCCTTTCCCCCATTAACATCCTGTCTTAGTGTGGTACATTTGTTACAATTGATGTACTATTTTTCATACATTATAATTAACTACAGTCTACAGTTCATATCAGGATTCACCCATTCTGTTCTATGACTTTTGACAAATGCATAAAGTCATGTAACTCCCACTACAGTATCATACAGAATAGTTTTACTACCCTAAATCCCATGTGTTCTGCTTACTCATCCTTTCCTCTCCCTAAGCCCCTGGCTGTCACCTTTCTTTGTTTCCATAGAGTTTCTTTTTCTAAGGGATGCCATATACCTGGAATCATATATTATGTATCTTTTCAGATTATCTTCTTTCACTTTATACTATATGTGGAAGATTCCATTATGTCTTTTCAGGGCTTGATAGTTCAATTTTATTTTTATTGCTGTATCATATTCTATTGTCTAAATGTACTGTAGTTTATCCATTCTCCTACTAAAGGTATCGGGATTCATTCTAAGTTTTGGGTGAGTTTGAAATAAGTTTTTATAAACATTCACTTGCAGGTTTTTCTGTAAACACAAGTTTCCAAATTAGTTGTGTAAATCATGAGAAACATAACTCCCAGATTATATGGTAGGACTATGTTTAGTTTTGTAACAAACTACCAGACTGCCTTTTCAAGTGGATTTACTATTTTGCATCCTCACCAGCAATGAATGTGAATTCTTGTATTTTAGAATTTTGGTATTGTCAGCATTTTGAATTATAGCCATTCTACTAGGTGTATAATGATATATAATTATTGCTTTAATTACTATATTTTGAAAGTATGCTTATTTTTCCTTTTTCTAATCATCCTAATAAAATTTGTTTTCAATTCCTGCTGTTGGGATATTAATTTAACCTATTATCAATCCTTTGAACCTTAGTATAATTAACAAGGGAGTATGATTATGTAAGTGAGGGACACAGAAAGGAAAATGGGGTAAGTAAGAAAAAAAGCATGGATATTAGGAAGATGAAAAGCAATTACACTTGTTAAAAATAGATAAAATAATACTAGTATTCATTACATTTTTCATATTTGATCTTTAAAAGCTTATAAAGAAATACATACATTAGCTCAAATATCACAGAATGGAAGTTTTGTTTTATTGATACTGAGGGATGGACAGCGTTTGTTGAAAAAATGAACCTGAAATGAATGCTCAGTTTTCAGAATCAGCCCCCTCTTTCATTTCTGTTTTATGTAATGTGTTTCTTGTACTTTGCCGTCTTTGAGTTAAAAACCAACTCCCTAATATCTGACACATGGTGCTTCACAAGTCAGTCTGACAAGATTGAAGGAGCTGAGATCTTCCTGAAAAAAAGCCTCATAAAGATTAACTCTAGTTTGCAACTGATAACCGTGCTGAATTAAATGGAAACAGGTCTGTTTTTCCGGATTAACTAGTATTCCATTCCACAGTGTTCCAACGTGTATTATTTCATTGGTAAAAGATTTTGTCTACCACTCAACAGATTTTGTACAATAGAAGGCGTGGTTGTATTTATCTCACACACCACATCCAATGTCTGTCAGCAGTAAAACATGATTGAACCCAGTCAAGATTTTTCAGACTGGTAAGAATAGAAAGCCTGGAATAGTATCATGCAGAGATGGCCCAAAGGGCCAGGGATATGGTTCAGGTTCTTACAACTGGGTCTACAATTAAGCCTAAACACATGCATTCTCTGGATTTCAGCTTTCTAAATACTAAGTCATTTCCAAAGAATTTTCCAGCTCCAACTTTCAAATGAAAAACTAGTTCTTTCCTTCCCACTTTGAAATGTTATCCAATGGAAAACCCAATGCTGTAGCAAAGGAAAAGTGTGCTATTCACTTTTTCTTTGAAAAAGAAAAATTTATAGAAATATCCACACCACAACTGACATCTAGAGAGACATTCCAGAAATCTAATAATTTTAATTAATTGAAGAAACTTCAAAATAAAAGGGAATACTAAATTTGTGAATTATCTGAGCACCTTTTTCTCTCTCATCTACCAATGTCTTCTGATCTAATAATTAATTACCACTTAACAAATTTTAAAAATCATAGAATTGACCTATAGAGGATTAGTCTGCATTTCTGCAATAATACATGATCCATTTTATCCAGCTCTAAATTTACATAAAAGAAGAATGTTTTCAATTGCTAATCAAAAAAGATATCTGGATTTTCTAAATATTGATTTGAATCTATTTAAGTATTTCATTTGAAGACTGGCACTTTAGTCTCGTTCAAATGTATGCACATCTAACCCTTCCATAAACCCCATCATTAACCCTTTAAACAATGTAATAAATATCACTAATTTGTATGAGAACACTGACAGTGAAGAGAATATGTAACATTAACTAGACATTTGGGAGCTTTTGTATGCATTAATTACAATCAGAGAAGTGGTATGAGATAAGAATTGGAATTGTGACCAGCATATAGAGTCGCTCCAGGTGGTGTGTAAAGTTGTTTCTATAAGATGTTTTTCAGGAGCCCAACTCAGAACTCATGAAAAAGCAAAGCACCTAGACTTTTAGAAGAAGACATGATATGTGCAGACATGGAACCTAACACAGAAAAATTTTGAGCCAGATCAGAGCTGAAGCATGTCTCCTGAGACTGTTCTACCATTAACCTCAGAGGATTCAAACACTAAAATCTGCTCTGGAGGCAGAGTTTGAACTTGAGACATATGCACTACCATGTAAATGTGCTAAGTATGCACAGTAACCTGGAATGTGTAAGTAATAGAATATGTATCAGTTCCCTAGTGTATATGCAAGCTTCTGGCCTCTGCCCCATCTGCATACTAAATAAAAAGCTAACTGCACTATCCCCAAAGAGAGTCACTGCTTTAGGAAATATTCCCAGTGTTCTCTTCACTTATTACAAGGAAATAAAAGCTTCCACACCAGACTGACTGTATACCTTGGATGTGCTATTGGCTTGCACTCACCAAGGGAAGGTACTCATTGAATTCAGTAACAAAATGGGTGGACACAGAAAGAATAAACACCAGCGGTATTTAGGCACTCTGGCATTATTCATGTGTGAACGGTTTCACATTTTTGACAAAAGTAGTGCTCATGCAGTTCTCAGTATAACTGGCATTGGCAGTTGAATGCATTATTCATATTACCTATGGTATAACCCCAAGTAATAGCACCCATGCACCCCTAATCAGATATGGATGATTTAGACTGTCAGAATCATTTCTTTCTCATACCACGAACCCCTTGACATCTTGCCAAGGCCCTTTTAAAGGCCCCAGTTACATCTGTGTTCCTCAAGCTGTAAATGAGAGGATTTAACAAAGGGGTGAGAATGGTGTAAAAAGCAGAGAAGACCTTGTCTTTCATAGGTGTGTGGTAGGATTGGGGAAGCATATACGTATATAGGGCGGCCCCATAAAACAAGGTCACCACCATTATGTGTGACGAGCAGGTGGCAAAAGCTTTCTTCTTCCCTTCTGCTGACTTCATCTGGTGCACTGTGATAAGAATCCTGGCATAAGAAGCAATCACCACAGAGAAAGGGATCAGCAGCATCATGACACAGCAAATGTACATCACCATTTCATAGGCAGCTTTGTCACCACAGGCCAGCCTCAGCATGGTAGGTGCTTCACAGAAGAAATGATTGATCTTGCGGGAACTACAGAATGGGAGACTCATGGTGATAGGGGTGAGGAGGAAGCTGTCCAAAGCACCACCAAACCAAGAGCTGGCTGAGATAATACAACAGACCCGGTGGCTCATAAGAACAGGATAACGAAGTGGGTTGCAGATGGCCACATAGCGGTCATAAGCCATGAGTCCCAATAGGAAAAATTCAGCCCCCACAAAGCCCATGTAGAGAAAGTACTGGGCTGTACATGCAATGAAGGAGATAGTCCCCTTGCCCACAAGATAATCGACCAACATCTTGGGTACAATGGTAGAGATGTACATCATGTCAATGATGGAGAGGTGGCTGAGCAGGAAGTACATGGGGGTGTGAAGGTAAGGGTCTATGTGGATCAGGAAGATAATGACCCCATTAGCTATCATGGCCATGAAGAAGATGGCACAAATTATGCTGAAAAGGAAGCCTGAGGCTGCACCGTGAGTGAAGAGCCCTATAAGAGTGAAGTCACTGGAACAGGTTTTATTATCTCCACCCATAGTGTTGAGTTGGACCTGGGGGCATAAGGAAATAAGTGAGGGGTTAATAAAAATTCCAGTAGATAATATGAACCATTTAAAGATGTCTGCATAAGCATTATTAAATTGAAATTACTTATATAACTAATATTAAATATTTTGTTCATGTATGTATGTTGTGGGGTAGATTTGCAGCTTCTTCTTTCTTGGATATTTCTTCTTGTTGAAGAACAATTTCAAAGTTAAGTCTCCATGGCATGAAAATGAATGGATATTTGGCAATTGATGATTGGTTTAAGGGAGTTTAGTTATTGCAGAACATGTGGGCCACAGAGAAGCTTCACCTAAAGTTGGCTTCCTTTATTTAAAATATGGACATGACTGTAAAACAATTGAATGAGCTAATTCAAATAACCAAATAATTTAGGAAGAAGTTTTCTTGAATTGGGAAGTTTACAACGCCTATGAAACTGACCAGCCTCATCTAGATATAACTATTAAGTTGTAGATATAGCTGAAAATTATGAGCTATAGTAAATTGGATCATTGCATTGTCCACTTAATCATTAATCAACCTTACTTGTTTCTTCACTCATTTGTTGAATCAGTAAATTGTACACCTGGAACTACTTTTACATCGTATATTAACTAGCTGGAATTTAAATAAAAACAAACAAACAAAAAAATAAAGTGATTTTATTATATAGGAAAACCCAGTAAATCAAATAATAGGTACATGATTCATTAAAATATCAGAGAACCAGAAAAAAAAAAAAAAACCAACCACCGCTACCTCATAATTATAAACTACTCTCAATTATAAATGTAGATTAAAATTTCCCAAATTAATATTAGTTAAACCCAGCAATGCATTAAAAAACATATCTGAAAATCTGTTCATTTAAGCCTACTTCCTCTCCTTCTCAATACCCTTTAAAGCTTTGCGTTGTTTGTGAGTTAAAGATCAATGTCCTGAATGTGGTTTGCATAGACCTTGGTAGACTGAATATTCAAGACACTGTTCTCTACCTGCTTCATTCAGATTCTGTATCTCCCTCTGTCTCTGACCCTCCTCTGCTCATGCTGTCTCTCTCTCTCTCTCTCCCTCCCTCTCTGTCTCTGTCTCTCTCTCAGAAATAAATAAAACATTAAAAACAAGACTCTGTTCTCTAGTGCTCAGTCAATTTCTAACATTGGTCTCCCAGAAAATAACCAGACTCAGAAGTTCCCCCTGCCTGGAACACAATTCTCTTTTCATGTGGTTTCTATAATCCCAGGTCTCAGCTCACGTAACTTTCCACGTGGACCTTCTCTGGTGTCAGTAATAGTGTCAAATGCTTTCATGATACGTTAACATATTCGTTCATAATATCAACAAAAATGATGAAATAGCTGGTAATGTACTAAACTCAGAGAAAATTGTAAAACTAATAAAATGCTTTCCTAATTGAAATCCCAATAGGAATTTTTTCTGGAGAAACTTGGTGAGATAATTTTAGATTTTATCTGAAAGAATGAGCATATGTTAAATGTCCAGATGGAAAAATGTTAAAAATTGACTGTACACCAACTTGACAGTAAACTATTAAAATTTTTATAAAGTAAAATAATTTTAAAAGTTGACAGTACATTCACCTCTGTGGCACCTATGTAAAATATGGAAGCTGAACAACTAGACAGAAAAGAGTGATTAGAAAGAAACATTCCTCACAACCACCACTCTCCAAATTATACACAAAACCATAGCATGTAAGTGGTTGCTGCACATTAGATAAAAATTTAAGTAAATGGAAAGACTAATTTCATAATATGTATATGGAGATGAAGGGAAACCAAAAATGTCACCCCAAACTATTTCTTTGACATAAAACTTATTTTGAACCAAAGGAAATTAAGCAGAGTCAAACCTAGATAATTCTCTCTCTTTTCTGCCTAAAGGCAGAATATAAATTATCTGACTCTTAGCCCAGAGATGGACTCAATAAATCTGAAAACAAGAAACACCTTACTCTATTTGTTCTCTCCCTTATATTTACATTTCCAGTGTGCTCCTCTTGGAAGTCTAAAAATCTTGTAATTTCTCTACAAACTCATTGTTTTTTGTTGAAGATGCTATATAAGCCTCAGTCTTAAGCCATCCTCTTGAGTTACTTTTTTTTGTTGAGGTTTCTCCTCGGTATGATACACTGCATGCATTTAGAAGCTGTTTTTCTTTTGTTGATTTGTCATTCTGTTAAAGAACCCCAGCTAAACATTTTATGAGGAGAAGCAACGTTTTGTCTCCCCTACAGAGATAAAAAAAAATTGTAATTTAGAGTTAGAGACTAAGACTTTTCTTTTACACTCACAATCTTTAGACCAGGTGGCTCAAAAACTTGAGTAAAAAAAAATATACTACATTTCTAAAAGAAAACTTTTATACAGTCTTTAAGTCTTTTGACAAGGAAATATTATTTTTCATAACAAAAAAGTATGTTCAAAGAGTGACAGTAACATTTAGGATATCTCTATTTTAAGTTTTATTTTTTAAGTAATCTCTATACAAAATGTGTGGCTCGAATTTACAACCTCAAGATCAAGAGTTGCACCCTCCATCAACTGAGGCAGCCAGGCACCCCATACATTTAGGATTTTTGGTATGAGAACGTGAGTTCATACAATCTTATGCACTGCTAGTGTGAGTAAAAATTAATTTTTCTAGATGTTTTTGCAATATTTTTTATATCAAACATCTTTTAAAAACATCTACGCTTTAGCTACTTTTACAAATTTATTCTTAGGAAAAGAATCATATGAAGATGTGAATATATGGAAAGATGCTAATCAATTATTGCTTTTGACAGTAAAAATAAACTGGAAACAATCTAATCAACATCACTAGATTGAGAAATTTAAACTTTATTCATCTTATCTTGTACTTATTGGTAATAATGACGTAGTTTAGGCTTTTTGGTCATGTAAATATGTGCAGAATATATTTTTGACCAAAAATACATACTACTACTCATTTACAGAAATACATATGTATAAAAAATTACAATCATCTATACTTAGTTAAGCAACTTTAGCACAGTGATACGAAATAATGAGCCTAAAGGCAGAGATTTGGTTCAAGAAAAAGCAACCTGGAGGTTCTGCAGAACCGAATGGTGCTTGAGGAATCAGGAAGACACTTTACCAGAGCATCATAGAATCTGGTTTAATTTACCTACTGTATATTAAAGACTTTATATTTAGTCCCTTTCCAAGTAAAATGAACTAGATCCTGATGGTTATCAGAGTCCCATAAAGACACCTTCAATCTCTCCCTGATGCTCTTAAACTTCTGACCAGGGAGAACACCTTCCCCTTATCCCATGATAGCTCTTCAACTTGATTCCATAACTTTTAGCAGTCTCCCTACGGTTTCTATTTGTTATTTCTATCTTCCCAACTATAATGTGACCTATTTGAGGATAGACGAATCCACTAAATAGCCTTTATATTTACAGCCATTAGAACAGTCTTGCATATAACGACGGTCTATATATCAATAGATTACTCCTAGAATTTAATGACTCCTATACTTAATATTTTCTCATTTCAAATATGCATATGAGGGGACAATAAGTATAAATATTTTCTTTTGCTATCCCCTGTGAAATCACACTGTACCAAAAGGCTAACTTAGAAGACCTCTTGAGTCAGAACAAAACTGGGTCCCTGGGAAAGAAAGTTAATGACATCAGAGAGGTGATGGTGTCAGTGATCTGTTCCCTTCTAACCACATAGGTTCATTATCCCTGCACTTTCAACACAGCCCAAAAGCATCTTTCCAACCAACAGCTACAGCCGTTAATGAAAAGCACACCCATCTTTTGGATACTGCTTCCTGATGTGTCTAAAATGGGCCACAAAAAGCAATACATAGAATCAGTTCCTGAAATAGTGATTGGCTTTATATCACAATGCTACCAGAATGATTTACCATTTGATTATCCTTATCATAAGCACTTCTGGAATAAAATATTTGTTTTAAACAAATGAGTGGATATTTGTAGTTGAAGCAACAAAATTTTCAGCCCTCTCTCAATGTTTCTATGCTTATCATTATACTATGCCTATATTATATTATAGCTATATAGCATATACCCATATAGTATACCTATTATACTATAGCTACACACCTATATTATATCTATACACTATACTATACCTATATCTATTATTATACAGTTAATTTCATTTTAAGTATTCCATTTTCACCTGAAAAACCTATCTTTTTGTGTGACAGTAGTCAGAAATAGTTGAATAATAGCCTATGTTTTAAGGTTTGACAACTAGGTTTTAGTCTACAATTTGGGCTTTATTAGTTTGGTCAAAAATATTTACCTCTGGACTCTTGCCTTGTTCTTCATCTACTTCCAGTCCACTCTTCTTAAGATAGAGCATACTAATGCCTTACAATTCCACCAAAATTTCTAGACCTATTCAATTTAATTGCTTTGTCTTCTTACTTAAGTCTTCATGCTTTAAATTTATATCAAGTTCATGGGAAATGGAGATGCACAAAATATCTGAATTATCTCGAATGATTGAGCTTTCTTATCCATTTTCCAACATATACCCTATCCTAGCCCTTATACACATTATTTAAGAGGTACAAATGGTTTTCTTACCTGAGAATACAGGTGAAGAAGCCGATGAGAGCAGATATCTCTCTTATATCTAGAAAAAGGTATATTAGCCAAAACAAAATTAGTTATTGACAACTTCAAAAGAGATAAAACATTAGAAAATAAACAGATAAAATGGAACTTCCTTGGTTTCCTTATTTCTTATCTTCATAGAAATCTCCTTCCTTCCTTGAAGTGATAGCAGTAGATCCGGGTTGAAAGACACACACCATCAAAAAGTAGATTGTTAGAAGTACTTATAAATAAAACCTTAACTGGAGCCATGGATTTTATATTTCAGTGTCACAAAAACTGTGGGGCACATTGCACCAGAGAACTAAAGAGAAAGTTTAAATAACCTGGAGAATGTCATCATCACCATTCTGAGATTTCTTATGGAGACATCTCTTTCTAAGAATCCAAGGGTTATCAATTAAACTGGTTCTGGTTGGAACTAAACATTTCACTCAAATGTCTAAATTGTAAGCAAATGTTCCACAGCTAAAGTAATTGGGATGAATTCTCTCCAGCCTTTTCTTTTTCTAATTAGTAACATGAGAGCAACTGTTTTCTGGATGTTTCATCACCAAACACTTATGTCTTTCATTACTCTAGAGAACAGATTAGTACAATTGGGAAAATTGCCAAAGGAAAGAAAGAGAAGTTTTCATTTGGTCATTTAATTTCTTGCTTCAAGAACAATTGTCAGCTCTAATCCTGTCATTTTACTCTGACATTACCTTCTTATAAACACCACCCACTAACTAAATGCCACCAAAATAACTTGTACAATCACCAACTTAATAAATTTACTGGCCAATTTATTTGGAAAGTATGTTTTTGTTTTGCCTATTGTCAGCGTAACAGATGTAAAAACCCAATTTATAAAAGTGATTATTATGAAACCGTATTCAACATACGGCTAGAAAAGAAAGTTGGTGAAAATACTTTATTCCAGATTGATAATTCTTAATTCATGAACAAGTCACCTTTGTTTGGGAAAATAAGCCATTGCTTTCTTTTTTAAAGCAACAATTCATGTAAAAATGAAAAAAAAAACATGGAAAATAGTTCATCGCTAAAAAAAAGCAAAAGTGTGCTAGTTGAATCTGAAAACTTT
Source organism: Hyaena hyaena (assembly GCF_003009895.1). Taxonomy (NCBI): domain Eukaryota; kingdom Metazoa; phylum Chordata; class Mammalia; order Carnivora; family Hyaenidae; genus Hyaena; species Hyaena hyaena. The sequence goes on along the minus strand of NW_024081548.1, from coordinate 560,475 downwards.
CATATGCTCAATATATCTCTGGGAATACGAGACATTGAGGTCTCAGATTAATACTTACTATGATTATTTAGGGAGGGGCCAAAACGGCAGAACACCATGAAGTTGGGTTTGTTTCTTCATCTTTCATCTATGAAATGAAGCCAGATCAACACTAAACCATTTTTCACACATAGAAAACTGATTTTGGGATTAACAAAACAATCTGCACAACCTGAACCACAGAACTTGACAGGTACACAGCGTGGAGAGGTGAACTGGGGAGGAGAGAGAAGGTGTGGATGGCAGGGAGCCAATTTTGCGTGCAGAGAGAGGATGGAAATAGATGGAGAGTATGGGAAAATCCCCCCCCCCGAAAAAAAAAGGAGCTGGAGAGAAAGTGGAAAAGTAGAAACAGCCTCAGGGATTGAACAAAAGGAAGAGAAAGAAGAAAGGAGAGGGTAATAATTCCATGAAGACTCTATAAACAAGAAGAGTACAGAGTCTGAAACTCTGCAGCCTGATACCTGGCAGTGCTCTGGTGGGAAGGGTGAATCCCCAGGAGCAGGGGGCAAGGTCCAAGGGGTCCTCGGGCCACACAGGGAGAGGTAGTTCCCCTGCTGAGAGGCTATTTGGTAGAGACTGTGTGGCCAGCCCTCAAGCAATGGTCCCAGTGGACTCTGGAGAACAACCACATTCGTTGGTGCTGGTCTTGGAACAAGGACATTAAGGGGGAATCCTGGCCCCAGATGTATGTTGTGATTTTCCATAAACCCTGAAACACTGCTATTACAGGATCGTGTAAACATTTTCTAGGGCAGCCTGGTGCCCAGCTGCAGGTCTTGGGAAAGTTCCTGGGGGTGGGCCAGCACCTGGCTATTTCTCAGTGAGACCCTCCTCCAGAAGATCTGAGCATGTCAAAGCAGCAGTCCCTCAGAATGGGAGGTTGGGAAACACAGCCCCATTTGAGAGAACTCTTAGGATGGAGGTAATGTCTGGGAGCCTAATGGCTTGGTCACAGACAGTGTAGAAACAGAAAGTAGACAGAAACCAGAGACAAAGGAGGGGTGCTTGATTGCCAGGGATGGAGAGCACAGAGTTCTGATACTAGAGACTGGGTACTGGGTGACGTCATTTATCCTTTTCTGCACATATGCATACACACCTACACATGCCACAGAAATCCACCCCAGTAAGCTAAGCAGCACTATGTAGTGGAGCAGAGAGCCATTACAGGAAACCCTGCCCAACTGGACCAACAGCACTCCTGAAATAAGTCTCCACCTACTTACCTTGACTTCTATGGGAAACCAGATGTAAATTCAATCGTACTTCATTCTGTGTGGTGGTCTTTTTGTTCATTTTTTTATTCTTATTCTGGAAAACAGAAAGAGAAAAAATCTATTTTTATTAAAAAGATATTTTCAAAAACTTTCTAGTAAATTTTTTAATTTTTGTAAATTTTTGAGATTCTACTTTACTTTCATCATTTTACCTTATCCATTTTATTGTATTCATTTTTTTCAAATGTTTTCCGTTTTTTTCCTTTTCCTTTTTTTTCTTTTCTTACCTTTCCCTTTTTTTTCTCTAATCTATCAAGCTTGTTTCAACAACCAGACCAAAACACACCTAGGATCTAGCATCCCTTATTTGGTTTCTTTGTGCTGTTTTTAATTTTTTAATTTTACTTTTTAAATTAATTTATTTTCTTCTTCCAAAATGATGAAATGAAGGAATTCACACCAAAAGAAAGAACAGGAAGAAATGAAAGGGACTTAAACAACATGGATATAAGCATGATGTCTGAACCAGAATTTAGAATCATGATAGTATGAATACTAGCTGGAGTTGAAAACAGATTAGAATCATTTTCTGCAGAGATAAAAGAAGTAAAAGTTAGTCAGGATTAAGTAAAAAATGCTATAACTGAGCTACAATCTTGAATGGATGCCATGGCAGCAAGGATGAATTGGGCAGAGCAGTGAATGAGTGATATAGAGACACACTTATGGGGAAAAATGAAGCAGAATAAAAGAGGGAGACTAAGGCAAAAGAGCACGAAATAAAAATTAAAGAACTCAGTGAATTATTAAAAAGGAGTAACATCAGAATCATAGGAGCCCCAGAAATTGAAGAGCGAGAAAAAGGGGTAGAAAGTTTATGTGAGCAAATCATAGCAGAAAACTTTCCTAACCTGGGGAAAGACACAGAAATTAAAATCCAGGAAGTGCAGAGTACTCTCATTAGATTCAATAAAAACCAACCACCAGCAAGACATATCATAGTCAAATTCAGAAAATATTCAGGCAAGGAAAGAATCATGAATGCAGCAAGGGAAAAGAGCCCTTAATCTTCAAGAAAAGACAGATCAGGTTCACAGCAGACCTATCTATGGAAACTTGGTAGGCTAGAAACGAGTGGCAGGATATATTCAACGTGCAGATTGGAAAAGTATGCAGCCAAGATTCTTTATCCAGCAAGGTTGACATTCAAATTAGAAGCAGAGATAGTTTCCCACACAAACAGAAACTAAATAAGTTTATGAACACTGAACCAGTCCTGAAAGAGATGTTAATGAGGACTCTCTGAGGGAAGAAAAAACAAAAATAAATAAATAAATAAATAAATAAATACATAAATAAATAAATAAAAATTTTAAAAAGACCAAAAGCAACAAAGACTAGAAAGGACCAGAGAGCACCACCAGAAACTCCAACTCCACAGGCGACATAATGATAATAAATTCATATCTTTCAGTATCTTTCAGTACTTTCAGTACTCATTCTAAATGTCAATGGCTGAAATGCTCCAGTCAAAAGACATAGGGTATCAGAATGGATAAGAAAACAAAATCCATCCATATGCTTTTTACAAGGGACCGATTTAGACCTAAAGACAACTTCAGATCAAAAATAAGAGGACGGAGAACCATCTTTCATACTAATGGTCACTAAAAAACCTCAAGTAGCCATACTTATATCAGACAATTTAGACTTTAAGATAAAGACTGCAACAAGAGATGAAGAAGGACATTATATCAAAATTAAGGGATCTATCCACCAAGAAGACCTAAAAATTGTAAACATTTATGTTCTAATGGTGGAAGTACCCAAATATATAAATCAACTAATGACATATATAAATAAACTCATTGATAATAATACCAAATCAATCAGTGTGATTCATCAAATCAATGAAAGAAACGATAAGAACCACATGATCCTCCCAATAGATGCAGAGAAAGTATTTGACAAAATACAGCATGCTTTCTTGATAAAAACCCTTAAGAAAGAAGGGTTAGAAGGATCATACCTCAAGATCATAAAAGCCATATATGAAAGACCCACCACTAATATCATCCTCATTGGGTAAAAACTGAGAGTTTCACCCCTATGGTGTGAAACAAGACAAGGAAGTCCACTCTTGCCAATGTTATTCAAAATAGTATTGAAGTCTTAGTCTCTGCAATCAGACAACACAAAGAAATAAAAGGCACTTAAATTGGCCAGGAGGAGGTCAAACATTCATTCTTCACAGATGACATGATACTCTATATGGAAAATCCAAAAGACTCCACCAAAAACTGCTAGAACTGATCCATGAATTCAGCAAAATCGGAGGGTATAAAATCAATGTACAGAAATTAGTTTCATTCCTATAGCCCAATAATGAAGCAACAGAAAGAGAAATCAAGGAATTGATCCTATTTACAACTGCACCAAAAACCATAAAATACCTAGGAATAAACATAATCAAAGAGGTGAAAAATCTATACACTGAAAAGTATAAAAGCTTATGAAAGAAATTGAAGAAGACACAAAAATGGAAAAAAAAATTCATGCTCCTGGGTTGGAAGAACAATCATTGTTAAAATGTCTATACTATCCAAAGTAATCTACATATTTAAGCCAATACCTATCAAAATAACACCAGCATTCCTCACAGAGCTAGAGTAAATAATCCTAAAATGTGTATGGAACCAGAAAAGTCCCTGAATAACCAAGGGAATCTTGAAAAAGAAAACAAGCTGGAGACATCACACACTGCACTTCAAGATATATTACAAAGCTCTAGTCACCAAGACAGTATGGTACGGGCACAAAAACAGACACTCAGACCAATGGAACAAAATAGAACCCAGAAATGGACCCACAAACATAGGGACAACTGATCTTTGACAAAGCAGGAAAGAATATCCAATGGAATAAAGACAGTCTCTTCAGCAAATGGTGCTGGGAAAACTGGACAGCAACATGCAGAAAAATGAAACTAGACCACTTTCTTACACTGTACACAAAAATAAACTCAACATGGATGAAAGACCTAAATGGAAGACAGGAAGCCATCAAAATCCTGCAGGAGAAAGCAGGCAAAAACCTCTTTGACTTAGGCTACAGCAATTTCTTACTCAACACATATCTGGAGGCAGGGGAAACAAAAGCAAAATGAACTATTTGGACCTCATCAAAAACTTCAGTGAATAATGGGCAATAGATATGAATAGACACTTTCCCAAAAAAGACATCCAGATGGCAAACAGACACATGAAAAAAAATGCTCAATATCAGTCATTGTTCGGGAAATACAAATCAAAACCACAATGAGATACCACCTCACACCCGTCATAATAGCTAAAATTAACAACTCAAACAACAGATGTTGGCAAGGATGTGGAGAAAGATGCTCTCTTTTGTACTGGTGGTGCGAACACAAAGTGGTGCAGCCACTCTGGAAAACAGTATGGAGATTCCTCAAAAAATTAAAAATAACCCAGTCATTGCACTACTAGGTCTTTATCCTAGGGATACAGATGTTCTGTTTAGAAGGGGCACATTAACCTCAATGTTTACAGGAGTGCTATGGACAATAGCCAAAGTATGGAAAGATACAAATGTCCATTGATGGTTAAATGTATAAGGAAGAAGTCACAGAGCTCAGACTCCAGATCGATTGTAACCTGGGCAGACGCTGTCAACATCAGGCCTAGAGGAACACTGCAACATTGAGAGCTAGGTGAAAGGAAGGACCCAAGGAGAGCGATTTTCCTTTTGGGGCTGCATAACTGAAACGTCTGTCCTAATGGACGGCCACACTTGTGCTCAGAACCCCTTAGCTCCACCAGGAACAGGGCAAAACAGAGACAACTATACAGTCAAGATGTGCTAAGGAGGAGCTCAGGAAGGCTGCTCTGTAAGCAGACCCAGAGCTAGAGAACACACTCTGTCCGAGGCCAGCGAGCTGCTGCACAGCCTGGAAACGTGGCCTCAAGTCCCCATCTACAAGAGGGTGATTAAAAGCTAGTGTTGGATTCTCTCAACTTTTTTACTTTCTCATTCTCAACAGCACATTTGATGTGGACTTGAACATAACACCATCTTCACAACAGTAAGCAGGTGACTTTTAAGAAAATCAGTTGGCCTAGAGAGCAATTCCTTCCTCCATTCAATAAACATTGAAGTTCAGAAGAGGGTGAGACGCTGAGGTCAAAATTGAGAAAATTACTTACATGACCTCTGTCATCTGGATCCTTGTTGGCAGGTGAGAAGATGCAGAAAGAGGTGGTCAAGCAGCCTGGAAGGGGAACCTTTGGGGGAGCTCTCTGGGGAGGTACATGGAGCTGACACCCAGCATCTATGACAAGTGTTTGTGGGTGAACAAGAGAACAGGCAAGGATGGGCACTCCATGTACAAAGAACATGAAAAGGGGCGCCTGGGTGGCTTAGTCGGTTAAGCGTCCGACTTTCACTTAGGTCATGATCTCACGGTTCGTGGGTTCGAGCCCTGCGTCAGGCTCTGTGCTGACTGCCGGCTTAGAGCCTGGAGCCTGTTTCAGTCTGTGACTCCCTCTCTCTCTGACCCTGCCCTGCTCACGCTGTCTCTCTCTCTCTCCTAGAAATAAATAAAACATTAAAAAAAATTTACAAAGAACATGAAGGAAACCCAGAGAGAAAGATGTGGTGTGTTCCAGAAATTTGGAGAACACAATGAGGTTGGCACTGAAGGGCAGGGAGGAGAGGGGGTGATGTGACCTTGTTGAGGGGTAAAGTGTGCTTCAAGGAAAGGAAATCTACCAGTCATCTACTTAGGAACAATTATAACAATTGATTTAGGAACGTATTTGTTTTATCACCTGATCTTTTCCCTGAATAAAACTTCTCACAGTCTGTCCTCTTGAGCAATGTCCTATGAAAATAGTTCCACATCAGCTTTCTCTCTATGGGGCCTATTTCTGGGCTGTGAAACATCACTGGCTTTTCTTGAGCCCCAAAACCCCTTTGAGTGAACCATTTCCTCTAAAATTATTCTCTAATTTTATCTCCAACTGATTCCAATCCAACTGTTGTTCCCTTTGAAACCAGGGATGCAAGCCCTGCAGACACCATAATTTAGGTATATTGCTCCTAGATGCCTCTGACCAGTCATGTATCCCTTAGTTACTGGTAAAGGAAACTATAGTATTGTCTCGGGAAATACCATAAAGTTGCTTTCCAAAAAGTCTGTGGGATGTTGTTCTTTCTGCCTGACATAACAAACATAATGTGTCTTGTTTGCAATTTAAAAAAATATTTTAAGCTTAGTAATAGTCACAGGATCCAGAACTTTTGCCTTTAGAGGTGACACCTAAACCTAAAGGTGACATCATAATGCTATCTGCCAAGGGTGTTTTGCAGTTCCATGGCCTTAAAGTTGAACAACCAGTCCCCTGAAACAGATTGACCACCTCCCCACTATCACACTGAAGTCAGACAGAGAGTAGCCAGAAGGAACACTATGATCAGGAAATGAAATTTTATACAAGTCCTAATCCTTAATCAGCATGATCCAGGACCCTGAAGCCTTCACTCTGAATTTTCACCCTTTAAAAACTCCTCCTTGGGACACCTGGGTGGCTTACTCGGTTGAGAGTCCAACTTTGGCTCAGGTCACGATCTCACAGTTCATGGGTTCAAGCCCCATGTCGGGCTCTGTGCTGACAGCTCAGAGCCTGGAGCCTGTTTCTGATTCTGTGGTCCCTCTCTCTCTCTCTGCTCCTCCTCTGCTCATGATCTGTCTCTCTCTGTCTCTCAAAATGAAATAAATGTTAAAAAATATATAAGTGGTGCCTGAGGGGCTCAGTTGGCTAAGCAGCTGACTCTTATTTTTGACTCAGGTCATGATCTAATGGTTCATGAGTTCATGCCTTTCATCGGGCTCTGTGCTCACAGTACAGAGCCTACTTCAGATCCTCTGTCTCCCTCTATCTGTCCCTCCTCCATTCTCTCTCTCTCTCTCTCTCAAAAATAAATGTTAAAACAAACAAGCAAACAAACAAGCAAACAAAAACCTTCCTGCTTGTAAGCCATCAAAGAGTTTGGGACTTTGAGCTCCCTATTCTCCTGGGAAGTGCCACACCAATGTCCATTTTTAGTGGCTTGTTGCACATTCAGTGGACAAACTCTTGTTTGGTTCACTTACACCATCCGTCCTCTGAGGAAACTCCCCAGAGACAACAATGAAATCAACCTTTCCAAATATAATGATTAATTTTCAGTCTTCATTTTTCTCAATGACCAGAATTGGGTATTGTTGGTTCCTTTCTCTTGTTTTTCCTTCATCATCAGAGACTGTTCTTTTTGGCTACCTTTGCTGGGAACTCTTCATCTCACAGTCCTCTTCCCTTTGGATAATCCCACTCTCTCTTTTCAGGTTTCTCTAGCATTTCATCTAGGGCCATAGCTGTAAATGCCAAATACCTCCTGAAAACCATCAAATTAATATTTTCATTCCTATCCTCTGCCCTTCATTCTAGATTAGGATACCAGATTGCTTATTCAATAACTGCTCTTGGCTAATAGACACCTACTCTTTCTTATTCTAAGCTGAAGACTTGTCTCTCTTCCACCTGTGTGTTTTCTCAGTCCACCCCATCTTAGAAAATGTAAACTCAATTTTTTCAATATCTTGGCCCAATTAAACTCAAAGCTAATACTTCACTTCTCTCACGTATCTAAAGGAACCAGCAAATCCTGTTGCCTTTCTAGTAGAAAAATATGTCTTGAAGTCAGCCATTTTCCACCCCATTGCCCTTCTGACACATATCACTTCTCCCACTTTTTCATTACTTCATTCTCCACACAGACATTTGAGTAAGTCTCTAAATTATCTTTTTCTAGAAGCTCTCCTATTATTCTCCATGTCACTTGAGGTACAAATAATGTCACTTGAGGACAACAAATAATCAACCCTCATTGAACTCCCAACCTTATTTCTACCACATCTGTTCTTTCTTATTCCACTTCAGGCACAAAGTACCCTTGACTATTTTTCAACAATAATCCTGCCTCATATTTTTCATATTTATAGTCAATTTTTCCAGAAAACTTCTCTATTATTATAGAATGTAATCTAGCCACTATATGAACTAACTTCAAATCTTAAAGGCTTAATATCATAGAAATAAATAATTCCTCTCTTAGGCAGAATAACATGTGACAGTTCTTAGTCATATTGTTCTTTAAGCAGTGCTGTTACAAGCAGTGACTCAGAGATCTAGGTTCCACCCGTGAAATGTTCTTTTTATTTATAGCCAGGCTTCATCCAAGGAAAAAGAGAGAAATGGAGAATTAAGACTCATGCCCCAAGTAAATAGCAGTACCCTTATTGATGCTCCACAAGATGTTCTGCCCATACAGGATTCATTTACAATGACATCTTACTGAATGTCCTGTATTCATAATATGACCCTCCACTAATATTCCAGAGGATGTCCTGTTCACATAGGATGTACTTCCATTGAGATCCCTAAGGTTGCCTATCCACATGGTTTCAACCTATTGGGAGAAGATTGAGACATATGGCCCTAACAGGGCAAACACATTCAGGAACATCTCTACCTAATGATCCATCTCTAATAGAACACTGCCCATCTCTGCTACATTCGGTTACTTTGCTCACCAACTTCTGCTATGTAGATAGGATAAACCATCCTCATGAAAGAAAGTAAAAATTTGCCCAGTTATTGCAGCTCAAGATCTCAGATTCCTAGAGGACTCAAAACAAAAGAGGGTCATCTTAGTCCAGTCACTTACTAAGTAAGATATAAATAATTTCTCTCATCTGACCTTTATCAGGAGAACATAAAGATACAGTGTTTATATAGTGGTAAAACTGAAACAAGATAATTCAAGAAATGTTTCTATTTGGATAGGAGTAACATAGAGACAGACATAGTAATTCAGCCAGAGATACATACAAAATTGCTAATGCAGATGGGGAAGCTCCTTCAAAAGGCCTTATTTCAGAGGTCAAGGAGAAAAACACATAACCTTGCTGTTGATAGCTCCCTGTTCCACCCTGTCAGATATTCTACCTATCCATGTTGATTCTTAAATATATTTGAAGTGAACAAGGGGGCTATGTCTTCTTTGAGGGCTGTACTGTCTCTCTCTCTCTCTCTCTCTCTCTCTCTCTCTTTTTAATTTTTAACATTTATTTATTATTGAGAGAAAGAGAGAGACAGAGCATGAGCATGGGAGGGGCAGAGAGAGAGAGAGACACAGAATCCGAAGCAGACTCCAGGCCCCAAACTGTCAGCACAAAGCCCAATGTGCAGCTCAAACTCACAAACTGCAAGATCATGATCTGAGCTAAAGTTGGATACTTTACTGACTTAGCCACCGAGGCACCCCAAGGCTGTACTGTTTTTAAGTGTACTTCTGCTCCAATGGCTTAAGGTAACCCAAAAAGTCAATAGAGATTATTGTGTGTATTTTAAAATGTTCCTGAAGTTTATTAGTTTTTAATCTTCTGGATGTTTTGGTAATAAAAATGATATTCTTATTTGTCTACTTCAAATAAATTCTAGGTGCCAGTAAGCAGATTTATTTAATATTTTAAAAAATGTTGAGAGGAATAACAAGATGGTGGCAGAATTAGAGGACCCTGGGTTCATTTCCTCCTATGAACACAACAAGATAATTATCAAATCATCTTAAATACCACAGATGTCATTCTGAAGGCTGACAGAACAAAATCCACAACCAGGGGCACCTGGGTGGCTCATTCTGTTATGTGTCTGACTTGATTTCAGCTCAGGTCATGATGCTGGGATGGAGCCCATGTTGGGTTCCAGGCTGACAGTGCTGAACCTGCCTGGGATTCTCTCTCTTCCTCTCTTTCTGCCCTTCTCTCCTCTCAAAATAAATAAATAAACTTTACAAAATCTACAACTAAAGACAGAGAATATGCCACACTGAGGAACGTAGGAAGTCCAGATGTATACTTTAAGGGAGAAACAGATTACAGGTGCTGTGAATGGGAGAAAGCTGTGGTTGTGGAAAGGCAAGAGAGAGAAGAGCACACAAGGACATGCATAAGGAGAATATTTACCCCAAAACCATAGGCTGGGAAAATGAGAGGGGCATGTTCTCATGAGTTTTTGCAATGACTTGGGCTCAAAGAATTAATTTTTAAAGGTCAGTGAGGATACAGACTGGAGGGCACTGTACTGCTCCTGGAGAAAAGGCAGGAAACAACTCAGAGTCAGACAATGTGGAACAGCAATCTGAAGATTGCTTGGGGCTCGCTGGGGAGGGACTATTCATTCCTCTCAGAGCATGTGCCTGACAGGCAGCATTCCATGAGACTCCTCTCTGGGAACAGAGGAGCTGGCTGGTGCCATTCTCCTACCCCACCATTCAGGATAAACACAGAGCCTCCTGAGGGAAGCAACTCAGTATGGACTCTGGCTGCCTAACTTGTTATACCAAGCCCCATCCTTGGTGTTCTTGTAGGACTGTCCTTCTCAGTCAAGTTTGTCTCAGTTTCAGTGTGGTGATCCCAGAAGTACTTATGCTTTCCCCCAGAAAACTAGCAAAAAACCCTGCCCACACCATGTATTCCATGACCAAAGAGTTCTGCAGGGCCTCAGTTAAGGTGGAGTTGGTGTCAGGTCTCATTTCACAAGCAGACCAGAAGACACATGGTTAAAAGTCACCACACTCAAGCCAGGGACCAAACACCACACACAGTAGGCAAGGAGAGACTCTGCAGATGACTGGTCTGAAGGATAGAACAGCTAAAACAGAATGGTAGAACACACACAGCCAACACTGAAGACACTGCCTGAAGTGCCAGATCCTGGCCACCGCATGACTTCTTATTGATAAAGCCATTATTTTCTGGAGCAGGAGACATAAATGGTTCTGCTCACACATACAAGATGGCAGAGTCTTAGACAAAAAGCCAAGATGGAGGAATTTATCCCAAATGAAAGAACAAGATAAGGCCACAGCCAGAGGTCACAGCAAAACATATATGTAATATGCCTGATGGGGAATATAAAACAAAATTCATAAGCATATTCACTGGGCTTGAGAAAAGAATAGAAGACATCAGAGAGATCTTTACCACAGAAATAAAAAAGTTAAAAACATCAATCAGAGATGAAAAGTGCAATAAACCAGATTGGAAACAGGCTTCATGCAATTAACTGCAGTCTGGAAAAAGCAGAGGAATGAGTAAGTGACATAGAAGATACAATGATGGAAGAAAAATGGAGCTGAAGAAAAGCAAGGAAGAATTATGCAACATAAGAAAAGACTTAGGGAGGGGCGCCTGGGTGGCTTAGTCGGTTAAGCGTCCGACTTTCGCTTGGGTCATGATCTCACGGTTCGTGGGTTCGAGCCCCGCGTCGGGCTCTGTGCTGACTGCCAGCTCAGAGCCTGGAGCCTGTTTCAGTCTGTGACTCTCTCTCTCTCTGACCCTCCCCTGCTCATGCTGTCTCTCTCTCTCTCCTAGAAATAAATAAAACATTTAAAAAAAAATTAAAAAAAAAAAAAGAAAAGACTTAGGGAACTCAGTGACTCCATCAAACATAAAAACATTTGTGTTATAGGAGTCTCAGAAGAAAAAGAGAAAAACAAAGGAGACACAAAATTTATGTTGAAAATAATAGCAGAAAACATCCCTAATCTAGGGAAAGAAACAGACATCCAGATCCAGAGGAGTAGGAGAAATCTCATCAAAATCAATAAAAGCAGGTCGACACCAAAACATATTGTAATTAAATTTGCAAAATATAGTGATGAGGAAGAAAAATCTTAAACACATTAAGGTAAAAGAAGTCTTTAACTTACAAGGGAAAACCCATAAGTCTAGCTGGAGATTTCATAACAGAACCTTGGCAAGCCAGAAAGGAGTGGCATTATATACTCAAAATGTTAAATGGAAAGAAGCTGCAGCCAAGAATACTCTATCGAACAAGGTTGTCATTCCGAATGGAGAAGATATTTCAGAAGGAGAGATAAAGAGTTTCCCAGACAAACAAACACCAGAAGAGTTTGTGATCACTGAAAGAGCCCTGCAAGAAATATTAATCGGGACTCTTTGAGTATAGAGTCCAAAAGTGGCACAAAAAAGAAAGGAACAGAGAAAATCTCCAGAAACAAAGACAAAACAAATGACAAAATGGCACTAAATACTTATCTAAAATAATTATTTTCAGGGTGCCTGGGTGGCTCAATTTGTAAGTGTATGACTTTGGCTCAGGTCATAATCTTTTTTTTTTAATTTTTTAATGTTTTATGTATTTCTAGGAGAGAGAGAGAGAGAGAGCGTGAGCAGGGGAGGGTCAGAGAGAGAGGGAGTCACAGACTCTGAAACAGGCTCCAGGCTCTGAGCTGGCAGTCAGCACAGAGCCTACGCGGGGCTCGAACCCGAAAACCACGAGATCATGACCTAAGCGAAAGTCGGACGCTTAACCGACTAAGCCACCCAGGCGCCCCGGCTCAGGTCATAATCTTACTGCCGTTGACTTTTGAGCCACACATCAGTCTCTGTGCTGACAGCTCAGAGCCTGGAGCTTGATTCAGATTCTGTGTCTCCCTCTCTCTCTCTCTGGCCCACCCTCACTTGTTTGTTGTCTCTCTCTGACTCTCAGAAATGAAAAAACATTAAAAAAGTATTTTTACAAATAAAGAAAATATTTATTTTGAATATAAATGCTCCAGACAAAAGATATAGGATGTCAGAATAGATTAAAAAAATAAAACTAGGAATTTACCCAAGAGATACAGGAGTGCTGATGCATAGAGGCACATGTACCCCAATGTTCATAGCAGCACTCTCAACAATAGCCAAATCATGGAAAGAGCCTAATTATCCTTCAACTGACAGATGGATCAAGAAGATATGGTTTATCTATACGATGGAATACTACATGGCAGTGAGAAAGAATGAAATCTGGCCATTTGTAGCAAACATGGATGGAATTTGAGGATGTTATTCTGAGTGAAATAAGTCAGACAGAGAAGGACAAATATATGTTTGAACGTATAGGAGGATTAGGAGGAACTTAACGGAAGGCCATGAGGGTGGAGATGGGGAAAAACAGTTGGGGAGAGGGAGGGAGGCAAACCATGAGAGACTCTTGAATGCAGAGAACAAACTGAGGACTGATGGGTATGGGGAGAGGGGAAGGGGGATGATGGGCATGGAGGAGGGCACTTGTTGGGATGAGCACCGGGTGTTTTATAGAAACCAACTTGACAAACTATGTAAGAAAAGTAAATTAAAAAAAAAAAACAAAAACAAGACCCATCTATATGCTGCCTACAAGAGACTCATTTTAGATATACAGACACCTGCAGATTGAAAGTGAAAGGGTAAAGAAATATTTATCACACAAATTTCAAAAGAAAAGGCCATGTAGCAATAGTTGAATTGGAAAAACTAGACATTTCTGTTCTTGTGTTGTTTTTCTCCTGCTTTGGTATCAGGTTAGTATCAGGTTATCTATTCCATTATTTACAAGATTTTGATTAACGTGGTCAGTAATTATTATTACTTTTTACTGTTTGATAGAATTTCCCAAAGAAACCATAGGGTCTTGTACTTTTCTGTGCTGGGACATTTTTTATTCTGAACTCAATTTTCATTTCTGTTATTGGTCTGAGAAGATCTCCTACCTCTTGGATTCAAGACCCATGATTCAATCTTGATAACTTGTGCATTTAATAGGAATTGTCTGTTTTTCCCCTAAATTATCTGATTTGTTAGTATATAATTGTTTATAGTAATCTGTTATCACGCTATGTATTTCTATGGTTATTTGTTGTATAATTTTCTCTTCCTGTTCTCATTTTGATTTTTGAGTCTCCTGTATTTTTTTCTTAGTTAATGTAGTTAAAGCATTGCCAACTTTGGAGGGATTTGTGGGGAAAAAATGGTTATTACTTTCAATGTTATGTTGATGTTTATTTTGGTCCCTATTTTATTTTTTTATGATTTTTCCTTGTTGTTTCTTTCCTTTACTAAATTTTAGCTAAGCTTCTTTTGCTAGGTCTTTCTGGTAAAATGTTAAGTTGTTTGCACTCTCTTTCTTTCTTTCTTTCTTTCTTTCTTTCTTTCTTTCTTTCTTTCTTTCTTTCTTTCTTTCTTTCTTTCTTTCTGTTTCCTTATTTATTTTGAGAGAGTGAGTGTAATGTTAAGCTGTTTTCTTGCAATTTTTGTTGTTGTTTTCTTATTTACTTTAAGAAGAGTGAGTGAGTGAGTGGGGCAGAGAGAAAGGGAGAGAGAATTCCCAAGCAGGCTCCATGGGATCTCACCAACCACGGACCAAAACTAGAATCAAGAGTTGGATGCCTAAGCATCTGAGCCCCCCAGGCACCCCTGAAGTTTTTTTCTTAATAAAAGTATTTATAGCATAATTTTCAATATAACATCTGCTTTTGCTGCATCCCATAGATTTTATAGTATAGTTTTCTTTTACTTTTTTTAGACACAGTTTGATTTGCCATTTGATTTATTTCCTTTATTGCTTGTGCAGTTTTGTATTGTTTAATATTTACATATTAAATATTTACATTGTAGGTTTTCCTGTTTTGTTGTATAGTTGATCTTTAGTTTTGTAACATTGTGGTTGAAAAATATACTTGGTATGATTTCATTCTTCTCAAATTTGTAATATTTGTTGTGCCTCTTTTTGTGTAATTTAACCAGGGTATTCTGTGTGTACTTAAAGAAAACGTGTGTTCCATTTTTCTTGGAGAGAATGTTTTATATATATATATATATCTTTAGAACCATGTATTCTGAAGCCTGCTTTAAGTAAGTAAAAGATACTCTTGTTGAAAAAAATCTTTAACTGAGGGTATTTGTTTAAAGTAAAGAACATCAGGGGTGCCTGGGTGGTTCAGTTGGTTGAGGTCATGATCTCACGGTTTATGGGTTCGGCCCCATCGAGCTCTTTGCTGACAGCCAGCTCAGACCCTGGAGCCTGTTTTGAGATGCTGTATCTCCCTCTCTCTCTGACACTTCCCTGCTCACGCTATCTCTATCTCTCTCTCAAAAATAAATTTAAAAAAACATTAAAAAATAAAAAAAATAAAGTAAAGCACATCAGAGAGTAGATGTGTGGAGGGATGGGTGAAATAGGTAGTGAATGAAGAGTACAGTCATTATCATGGGCACTGAGTAATTATGTATAGAGTTGTTGAATCACTATATTGTACACTCAAAACTAATAAAACACTGTATATTAACTATACTGAAATTACAATTTAAAATCTTGATAAATAAAGAAAAAAGTGCTGAATCCTGATTTATGTAATTTTAATCATCACCATCTGTGTTTCTCCTCATATAAACTGTTACTTTGAAATAATCTGAAACAACATGTTTGAAGTTCATACTCAATCTGAGCTTTGTTTGAGAATTATCACTTGATTATTTTTTTCTTGTATAATATTGAGCAATGTCTTCATTGCTTCATTTTCTTCATTACTACTTGGGGTACAATAGTATCAGATTTTTCAAATCCTGCAAGGACTTTCATTTCTAGCTCTAACTGCTCTTTTCACTTTGGTGCATATTGACCAATTGTTTCCTGAGCACCTCTTTGAACACTTTGCCAAAGGTAACTAGCAAAAGGAAACACTCCCATTGTGGATTTGATTTGCATTTTTCTCACTGTGATGTTGAGCATTTTTTATGTGTCTGATGGCCATTTGATGTCATCCTTGGGCAAAAAAAAAAAAAAATGTCTATTCAGGTCCCCTGCCCATTTTTTTTTTTACAAATAGTTTATTGTCAAGTTGGTTTCCATATAACACCCAGTGCTCATCCCCACAAGTGCCCTCCTCCATGCCCATCCCCCCTTTCCCCCCCACACCCATCAGTCCTCAGTTTATTCTCATCATTCAAGAGTCTCTCATGGTTTGCCTCTCTCCCTCTCCCTCACCATTTCCCCCCTTAACTTCTCCCCCATTGTCGTCCGTTAAGTTCCTCCTAATCCTCCTATATGTGCAAACATGATATTTGTCCTTCTCTGCCTGACTTATTTCAGTCAGCATAATACCCTCAAGGTCCATCCAGGCTGCTACACATGGCCAGATTTCATTCTTTCTCATTGCCATAGAGTATTCCATCGTATAGATAAACCGCATCTTCTTGATCCATTCGTCTGTTGATGGACACTTAGGCTCTTTCCATGATTTGGCTATTGTGGAGAGTGTTGCTATGAACATTGGGGTACATGTGCTCCTAATCATCAGCATTTCTATATCTCTTGGGTAAATTCCTACCAGTGCTATTGCTGGGTCATAGGGGAGTTCTATTGTTAACTTTTTGAGGAACCTCCACACTGTTTTCCAGAGGGGCTGTACCAGCTTACATTCCCACCAGCAGTGTACAAGAGTGCCTGTTTCTCCACATCCTCACCAGCATCTAAAGTCCTCTGATTTGGTCATTTTTGCCACTCTGACTGGTGTGAGGTGGTATCTCAGTGTGGTTTTGATTTGTATTTCCCTGATGAGAAGGGATGCTGAGCATCGTTTCATGTGTCTGTTGGCCATCTGGATGTCCTCTTTGGAGAAGTGTCTGTTCCTATCTTCTGCCCATTTCTTTACTGGGTTGTTTGTTTTTCAGGTGTCCTCTGCCCATTTTGTAATCAGAGTGTTTATTTGGTGCTGAGTTTTATAACTTATTTACATATTTTGGATATTAACTTATTATTGGATGTGACATTTACAACATCTTCTCCTATACAGTATATTGCCTTTTTATTTGATGATGGTTTTCTTCACTGTGCAAAAGCTTTTTATTTTGTTGTAGTACCAATAATTTATTTTTTATTTTGTTTCCCTTGCCTGAGAAGACACATCAGGAAAAATTCTTCTATAACTGATGTTAAAGAGACTACTGCCTATGTTTTTCTTTTAGGAGTTTTATGGTTTCAGGTATCATATTTACATCTCTAATCCATTTCTTTTTCTAATCCATTTTGATTTAGCAATTTCACTACTGGGTATTTACCCAAAGAAAACAAAAACACCAATTTAATGCCGGAGTCCCGCTCCAGCTGTTCCAGGGGTCCCTGAAGGATGGGCGGCGTAGGCGCGAAGGAATGGACCCAGCTCAAGTGAAACAATCTGGACAGTTTACTGATTCTTCATCAAGCTTATATATGCTTTCTACTTCCAATATGTTTGCATCAAGCTTTTGTTTTTATCTCAGAATGTTTTTCAGAGAATTCATCCATGAGGAAACTTTTTGGTTATTCTCGTGTGTTTCTGCTCTTTTACTTTTTAGAGTTAATCTTCAATCTTACATTTTCTTTCTATTTATTTTTAAAAGTTTTTTATTTATTTCTGAGAGAGAGAGAGAGAGAGAGAGAGAGAGCGAGCAGGGGAGGGTCAGAGAGAGAGAAGGAGACACAGAATCTGAAACGGGTTCCAGGCTCTGAGCTGGCTGTAAGCACAGAGCCCAATGCGGGGCTCGAATCCACCAACCATGAGATGGTGACCTGAGCTGAAGTCGGACGCTTAACCGAGTGAGCCACCCAGACACCCCCAATCGTACTATGTCTATGCCTTACAAGCTAGAGGGTTAATTCTGTTTTCTATATTTCTAGTTTCATTTGTTATAGCTGAGACAAGTAGAGTCTACCCTTTCTGTAACCTATTACAAGGACATGTTTTCTTTAGAGTGCCTTTAATGATCAACTAGCTTCTAAGTCATAGGGAAATGCCCAGTAAGAAAAAGAAGCTAATTGAATAGCAGAAGAGATATCAGTAGCTTCACTTTCAGAGAACCGCTGAGGGGTCTTCCTTTGTCGACCCCTTGGGCCGTGCTGTCAGGTGGGTGATGCAGTTTGGCTCTCGGCAATTTAAAAATATACATGCACCCCTATGATTATTGGAGCATTATTTACAGTAGCCAAGATATGGAGAAACCTAAGTGTCCATCCATAGATTAATGGATATAAAAATATATGGTAAATATTTAAATGATGAAATATTACTCAGCCATAAAAAATGAGATATTGTCATTTGCCAACCCAATGGATGGACCTAGAGTGTATGATGTTAAGTGAAATATGTCAGAAAGAGAAAGACAAATAGCATAAGATATTACATATATATATAATTTAAGGAACAAAACAAAGAAATTTAAAAGTAGACCAAAAAAACCCCCCAGATTCTTAAATGTAGAGACCAAACTGCTGGTTGTCAGAGGGGAAATGGGTGAGGAGATGAATGAAATAGATTAAAAAAAAAAGATTAACAATGCAGTTATCTTGATGAGCACTAGTAACTTATGTAAATGTTGAATCATTATATTCTAGACATGAAATTAACATAAGACTATGTTCATTATATATTTAAAAAAAAAAAAAAAGAGTTACAGCAGCTCCTGGTGGTCCAAGTTTCCACCTCCTAGTTTTGGCTCAGATCATGGTCTCATAGTCCTTGAGTTTAAGCCCTGTGTTGGGCTCTGAGGGGCCTGCTTGGGATTCTTTCTCTCTCTCTCTCTCTCAAAATAAATAAATAAATAAACTTAAATCAACTTAAAATAAAGAGTTACAAATATCCAGTCATAAAATAAAGCCATGGATATAAAAAGCAAAATATAGGGAACATTGTCATTAATATTGTAAAACATCGTATGGTGACAGATAGTGATTATGCTTAGCATGGTGAGCATTGAATAATGTATAGAGTTGCAAAATCAATATATTGTTCACCTGTAACTAATACAACATTATATGTCAATTATACTTCACTAATAAAAATAAATGAATACGATCATTGCTTTCTTTTCTATCCAGCTCTCCTAGAATTGTAAATCTCTTCAGTTTCTCACAGGAACAATTTCACAAAATGTTTAGACACTACATAATAGTGATAGGTATCATTTCAGCCTTTAACTCATTTCTCACCATATATCACCTGACTAGACAAGGATACAGTTTTTAGGCTTCTTAATGTTAGTAGTGACTCAAGTTATAAGTTCCAATATTAGATATTGTAATTGATTCTAGGTTCCATAGCAACAACTGTAACAACAATAACAACATCAGCAACAACAACCCCCTGAAATTTTAGTGACTTTATGTAAACAGTTTATTTCACTCTAGGCAAGTCTCACTTGTTTCCTAGTTGAATAATTCTTGTTTGAATCTGTTAATAAACTTGATGGTGTCACTGTTGAATCTTGATAGCTATTATTGGAAAAATATGTGTCTGCTACAAATATCTGCATATATATTATTACTTTTGTAGGACAAATAATCAATGATTGTGAATTTTGATACAAAGTATTAGTTTGCATACGATATGGTTCTAGATTAATTTAGACCCCACCATATGTGAAGAAGAGAACCCACATTCTCATTGTGTTGAAGAGTCTCTATCTTCCCCATCATGCATGTCTGCTTTGCATGGTTTGGTTAGTGGGAGACTCCAGCAAATGATTAATGGGTAGAAGAAGACTGAGGTCTGTGTATTTATTCCTTTAGCATTGTCTCTGTTACAGTGAGGCTAGTAATTGCCAAGTTTCTTCTCTTGAAGCTCTGCTGTCACCTGTCGTCATTTCCCCAGCAGTTTCAGCTGTTGTGGATCATGATAACTGCTGCTATACCTGCTGTCCCTTTGCAGCAAGGCTAGAGAGAGCTTCCTTCTGTCAGTGGTTTTGGGTAATTCTCCAACCTTTGATAAAAATCCTTAAGCTTGTCTACCTCTTGTATACATCAATCCGGATGTAATCATCCATCAATATTGGCTACACTTTATAGATTTTTGCCAATATTAGCAACTCCAACTAGATTATATGTTTATATTTATACTTTTCTGATTAATTTTGATTTAGCCTCTTTCTGTATGGTCACTGTTTCTAGTATTTCTTCGTCTTCTTCTTTTTAATCTGGCAGTGACAATTTTTTTGTTTTTCAATTTTTATTTAAATTCTATTTAGTTAACATACAGTGCAATATTGGTTTCTGGATTAGAATTCCAGTGATTCATCACTTATTTACCACACCTAGTGCTCATCACAAGTGCTCTACTTAATACACATCATCCATCTAACCCATCCCACACCCACCTCCTTCGATCAACCTTCAGTTTGTTCTCTATCCTTAAGAGTCTCTTAAGGATGGTTTGCTTGCTCTTCTCTATCTTTGTTCTCTATCCTTAAGAGTCTCTTAAGGATGGTTTGCTTGCTCTTCTCTCCACCGCCCCCACCCCCCGCCATGTTCATCTGTATAAGTCAGTCAGAGAAAGACAAATACCGTATTGCTGGTATTTCTTAACCACTAAATTAGTCAACTATAAAATTATGTTATTTCTGACTCTATAGTAGTCCTCTATTTGGCCTGTTTCCTCTTATATGTTATTAATATTAAGTTCTTGGGGCATCTGGGTGACTCAGTTAGTTAAGCATCTGACTTCAGCTCAGGTCATGATCTCACAGTTTGTGGATTGGAACCCGTTGTTGGGTTCTGTACTGACAGCCAGCTCAGAGCCTGGAGCCTATTTCAGATTCTGTGTCTCCCTGTCTCTCTCACCCTCCCCTGCTCACGCTGTCTCTCTCTCTCTCAGAGATAAATAAAAAACAATAGTTTTTAAAAAAATATTAAAAATTTTAATATTGTTATAATCTTGTTATATATATGTATATATATATATATAGTTTAATCTTGTTATATATGAAGTATTTTTCTCCTAAAAGTTAGATTTTAACATATGCCTATCTTTTTATCTTGTGTATGTTTTCATTAAGGGGTCTAATACGTTAATTATTTTCTTTCCAGTTTGGAATGTTCTATTTTGTTTAGGAAGCCCTTCTCCATTATAATATTATAGAAACTTTCTTCTATATTGTTTTCAACATTTTTAAAAAATATTTTGCATGTGGTTTTTTAATCTTCACGAAATACTTTTAGTGTGTTGTAAGAAAAACATGTCCTGTTTTAAATTAAAGACAGTTCTGTCAGAAATATTACATTATACAGTGACTCAATCACTTTCTGCATAAAACACATACACACATTGACACATTCAGGTTTCTTCAAAAAACACTGTGCCAAATAAAGGACCTATTATTTACTGAGCTCCCTAATGGAACATTTAGAAATAACTGTGGATCAAAAGAGTCTTAGGTGTAGAAAGAAGAGGTTTCTGTATTAAAGTACTTCACAGCCAGGTGCATATTGGGAAGAGCATGGCTTTGCTAACATGACCTCCAAAATTCCAAATAGCAGCTGTCATTTCTCAGCAGAAACCAAGTCAGGGGTAACACAGACTAACTATGCTGGCTGAGAAACCAGTGAGGCGCCAGTGGGCACTGGTTTATCTAAGGCTATTTGCTACTTCACACCACTGGACATATAAAATCCCCTGAACATACATGGGAAAGCAGTAAATGACAGTGAGAATTCTGAACTTACTAGCCCATCCCAGAATGGTCCTTAGTAATTAGACAGAATATAGTTATATCTTGCAATGATGTGGATGGAACTAGAGTGTATTTCACTAAGGAAAATAAGTCAGTCAGAGAAGACAAATACCATACGATTTCATTGATATATGCGATTTAAGAAACAAAACAAATGAGCAAAGAAGAAAAAAAAGAAAGAGAGAGAGAGAGCAGCACCCCAATTAACACACTCTTAAATACAGAGAATAAACTGAGGGTTACTAGAGGGGAGGTTAAATGTTGGGCTAAATGGGTGATCAGTATTTAGGAGGAAATTCGTGCTGAGCACTGAGTGTTATATGTAAGTGATGAATCGTTAGGTTCTACACCTGAAACAAATTTAGAATATATGTTAATTTACTAGAATTTAAGTAAAAAGTTGAAATAAAAAATAAAATAAATAAGTGCTTAAATAAATAAAGATTTTTTATAAAGGTAGTTATATAAGCATAGTCGTAGACACCACCACCAGGTAATTTTAAAATTTCCCCTTCCTAGCCTTATAATGTGCTGTAAAGTCAGGTGTAACTTCACAGAGAATAAAAAGATTCTTTCAAGAAAAATGTCAATCACCCTGTGTCTCTATCCTTTCTTCCTTCCACAGAAGCAGCATCAATCTTGAGAACCATAATTTATTTTCATTCATATATGTCTCCAGATAAAAATATTTTCTTGATATAAATATGTGTATATTCACTGCATAAGTGAGTATTACAGCAAACCTTAAAATACATAATACCTCAAACACAATGGAGGGCCATTTCTAGTTAATATAAATTCTAAATCATGGAAGAGAATGTCTGGGATCCTCAATAGTCAGCTCTGGCATTGGTTCACAATTTCATTCACAGATCAGTGGTCAGAACTAAGTCACATAGCCACACCAAAGGATGCTGGGAAATAAGAAGTCTGTGCCAGGAAAGAAGAGAGAGAGAGATCCTTGGGATTAGGACATGTCTATAAAAGTTATTAACATTTATATTATACCACAGATTTTTCCAAACCTATTGTTGTCCATTAACACAGTTATATTTGAAAGTCTATCATTTCAGAAATACATAATTCAATTTACTCCAATATATAATTTCCTAATTTAACCAGAAATTAATTTTATGATTTCATTGTATTATTTCATTATTAAAAACTGATGTCTCTTTTTGCTACAACAAAATATTGTGAAATATATATCATTGTTAATCTCTGTATGCATATAAAATAATAAGTTAGATTATATTTGGTATGTTGTTAGGAGTAGATTTTGTTATGGGCCATAGACTTCTCAACTTTCATAAAGGCTGCTAAAATGTTTTATATTTTTAATTTATTTTGAAATTAAGGATATGTCAATCCTATGGAATATAACCCAGCCTCCAAGCACTGAACTGGTAAGACACTTAAGGTAGTTCACTCATTTTATTTTATTTTATTTTATTTTATTTTATTTTATTTTTTTATTTATTTCTGGGAGAGAGAGAGAGAGACAGCGTGAGCAGGGAGGGTCAGAGAGAGAGGGAGACACAGACTCTGAAATAGGCTCCAGGCTCTGAGCTGGCAGTCAGCACAGAGCCCGACGCGGGGCTCGAACCCACGGACCGCGAGATCATGACCTAAGCGAAACTTGGACGCTTAACCAACTAAGCCACCCAGGCGCCCCGATAGCTCACTCATTTTAAAAAGCATGTTGTGGCTTGATTTTTCTCACTAAAATTGAGGTTTGAATTCCACAGCTCCAGGGTTTAACCATAGCATTAGAAGGTTTCATTTTCCAAACTCAGTGTCAATCAGGTCCAGTAAACCATTTGTTTAAAAATAATAACATAATAGGGGCGCCTGGGCGGCTCAGTCGGTTAAGCGTCTGCCAGGAGCCGAACCGGCCTCTCTGGTTGGCAATCACGGCGAGGAAGTGACAATGTTTGCAGCTCCTCCCAGAGAAATGAAAACTGGTATCTCCTTCTGCTACCATTAGCTCATGTTGGATATAAGCCTGCTGGTATTGACCAGGCCTCCCAATATTCCATATAAGACCCATATTCCGAATACAGATACCTCATAAGGAAAAGCATATTCCTGCCTTTACAAAAGAGACTTTAGATGAAAGCTCTATGGGCGATTGTCAAAAGGCTCTTCCTATGGGCCTTGCAGAACCAAGACTTAAGGGGTTAAGAACACAAGAGTTACAATTGAGCCTTGCCTTGAGACAAAGAGCCTATTTCAGGGCAGAACATAAGTTACTACATATATCTTTGTTAATTGGTGAAGCATAGCAGTCCCTTACTCAAGGCCTACATTCCACAAACACCCTCCCTTACACTGGCAACTGGGATGAGGATAGATAAGAGTAGCTAAAACATAAACCCAGGTGCAAAGACGGACACATTTAGGGTCCCCATGATGGTTTCCACACACAAACCAATTCAGAAACATTCATCCTCTTGAGAGCCAGACAGAATGACTCCTAGCTTATCTATATACAATTAACTTGTATGTTATGCTGTTTTTCACTAAGAACGTTCTGTTATTTCCTTGGTCGGAATAATTCTGCAATTGATATCACAAAAGGCCTCCCATTTTAAGAAATTCCTTTCTCTGACTTCATTTTGTTGCTGAACCTTTAAATAAAGACACAAAAACCGACAGGACAGAGATGCCTGCCTGGTGATCAGAAAGAATCTCGGGGCTCTCTCATCCTCTTTCGCCGACACCGTCCATCCTTCAGGGACCCCTTGACCTGTCGGAGCCGGCGTGGCCTCCGACAGGCGTCCGACTTCAACTCAGGTCATGATCTCATGGTTTGTAGGTTCGAGTCCCGCGTTGGGCTCTGTGCTGACAGCCAGCTCAGAACCTGGAGCCTCTTTCAGATTCTGTGTCTCCCTCTGTCTCTGACCCTCCCCTGCTCATGCCGTCTCTCTCTCAGAAATAAATTTAAAAACTTAAAAAACATCATAACCTAATAGGGGGAAAGATAATCAAAACTATGTTAAATGTTAGTTTTAATGTATCTAATTATGTATAAGAAGTCTCATTTTTAGCCATCCATAGAAAATGGTTTTGTTCATTATATTTCAAACACATTTAAGAAAGCAGAAATTTTATGAAAAATAATGCAAACTTTTCTACCAAATATGTGTTGGTTAATTCTAAATTTGGATCAAGAATTCCAATAAGGGTCCTTAATGTTCTCTGGAGGATATAGAAACCTGAAATCTTGTTACTATGGGAAAGAAGTGATTCATTGCCCAAATGTTGGTGGGATCACTATCAAAATACATGAATAGAAATTTGAGAATTTTAGACTATTTTATAGCATCTACTTATTTGATACTTGCAAGCAAGTGCATTTGAGTGCCTATATTGCTTCCATTTCAGTTGTTTTTAAAATTTTTTAAATGTTTAATTTTTTTCTGAAAGAGAGAGAGACAGCGTGAGCAGGGGAGTGTCAGAGAGAGAGGGAGACACAAAACCTGAAACGGGCTCCAGTCTCTGAGCTGGCTGCCAGCACAGAGCTGATGCGGAGCTTGAACCCACAAACCGTGAGACCATGACCTGCGCTCGAAGTTGGGCGCTTAACCGACTGAGCCACCCAAGCACCCCACTTCCATTTCAGTTTTTAACTCTGCTCTAAATGCAAGAAATTTGGAGCAGCAATTGTTCCTCCCCGTCTGGGAATTTTTAGTATTATACACTATATATAATTTGATAAACACTTTTGCCAGCTGCATATCTCTTGTAAAATCTTATTAGTGGAGACTATGGAAAATTATATTTTAGATACATTAGCTAGAAGAACAGTTGTTCTAAAAGCACGTTTAAATAAATATTTTTGGTTCAAGATAGAGTAACTTTTAAAAATCCTTGGAATAAGTGTATCTAGGTGGCTCAGGTGGTTAAGCATCTGACTGTTGGTTTCATTTCGGGCCATGATCTCACGGTTTCATGAGCTTGAGCCCCATGTCGGGTTCTGTGCTGGCAGTGGAGAGCTTGCTTGGAATTCTCTCTCTCTCTCTCTGACTTCCCCCCACTCACGCTGTCTCTGCCTCTTTCATAATAAATGAATAATAAAATAAATGAATAATAAAAACCTTCTTTGGAATGAAAACAGCACATTTTATTTTATTTTATTTTTTTATGTTTTTATTTATTTCTAGGAGAGAGAGAGAGACAGCGTGAACAGGGGAGGGTCAGAGAGAGAGGGAGACACAGACTGTGAAACAGGCTCCAGGCTCTGAGCTGGCAGTCAGCACAGAGCCCGACGCGGGGCTCGAACCCACAAACCGCGAGATCATGACCTAAGCGAAAGTCGGACGCTTAACCGACTAAGCCACCCAGGCGCCCCGACACATTTTATTTTATTTTATTTTATTTGGTTCCATTTTGTTCTCCATGTTTAGGGTGTTATAAATGGAAACATCAAATGTATCATCATAGTCCAGAAAATTGAGGAGTGATACATATACTTTTCAATTACCTCAGAGTATGTATACTGATTTAATTCAGTTTTAATGCAACAAAAATTTTGGAAGTTGGTTTTCTGATTTTTTCCCCCTAATCACTGCAAGATCTTTATTTTACAGTATTTAACTAATGCAGCACGTCAAGAGAAAAAAATGAATCTGTACCTTTGAAAACATCTGATTCTTCACAAGGTGGACAAAGCCCATTATAAAATGGTAGACATACATCCATGTCTGTGCTTTTATGGAACAAGTTCATCAAGGCCCCACATCCTCCAAATATCCCTCTCCTCCTCCAGTCCATCTTGGTGTCAAAGTATGGTCCATTTCATTTAGGTCAACACCATTTAGTTCATCTTTACTCACTTGGCCTCTCGACTTGTGATGCTGCACTTCCCCAATTGACCACTAATGTAACAGTTCTAAAATGCAGATCTAAACATTCTACTACTGTTTGTAAAACTCTAGGTCACAGAAGGAAAAGAAACAAGTCTATAATGTAAAATATGAAAGGAGGAGCAATTGAAACATTTACCCCTTGTACTCTGCCAACCATATGAACTTTTCTCATGTTGTGCCTTTTCTGTGGTATCTTGCACCTTAGAAAGCCTCCTCTGTCCCAGCCTCCCATACTCATCAGAGAGCCAACATTCAGCACTGATTTTCAGATTCTCATCTAAGTCCCTCTTTTTTGAACAAATTTGTATATCACAGGTAGAACAGATGTGTCATGAGCTGTGCGCTTTCACATGAACATCGAGGCATATCATATGCTGTATAGCACTTGTTTGCATATCAAACTATGCAGGCTCAAATTCCTTGAAAATAGCAACAATGCAATATTTAATTTTAATCTCACTTAACTGTTAATTTTAATTATAATATATTATAAAATATCTATTGAATAAATGAGTGAATACTTGATATAGTGCTTCTCTCTTCTCTCCTTTTCTATTTTTTATTTCTTCTTTTTTTCCCTAATAAATTACATACTTCAAAACCTGACTCAGATGTCACTTCAAGCAGGGAATCTCTCCTAAATGGAAGGAAGCATCCATTCTGAGTTCATATTTTTCCTACAATTTCTTACACAAGTAGGGATGTAGAGCCTACCATTTGGTGGGGTTTTTAACCACTAGATGCCTTAAGTTTTGGACCATGTACACTTGGTGTGCATCATTATAGTCTAGCAAATTAAGGGTGATACAAGCTAGGAAAAAACAGGATTGTCCCAGAAATAATTAGTCACATTTAAATGAGCGTGTTTTGTAAGATATTATGTCACTTATACTACCAGCAAGCAGAATACAAACTTAAAAAAAAAAAGGAAGATTGATATTTTAACTGTTTGTGTGGATTAAGTATATACTTACAGAAAATTAGAATAAATAAGAATGGTACAGACCATCCACATTTTACCCAGGCTCAACAATTATTAACAATTTTTACCTCTTTTTCTTCATTACCTTTCTTCTTCTTCCTTCACTTTAAAATAAATTGCACAGACTCACATGACCTTTTTCCTTTAAATATTTTAATTATGCATTTTTTAAGAATCTAAGTTCTACAGAGTCAGGATACAGTTATGAACTTCAGTCAATATAACATCAATATAATGTAATTTTAGAATATATTTTGAAAGGATAAGAATTAGAAAATTGAAGATTTTTATGATACAGGCAGACAATTCTATTAAAATGGAAAAGTGAGATAAGACATCATGGTATAAAATTCTAAGGAATACAGTTGACATAAAATTCTGAACTTACAATGTGTACAGAGAAGCAAAAACATTCTCTAGTTTTCCTACTTTATAGTCTCTTGAAAGACAGGTTCTACATTCAACATTTTCTTCAGAGCCCCCATAACATCCTTATTTCTTAGACTATAGATCAAAGGGTTGAGCACAGGAGTAAGTATGGTGTAAAAGACAGATACCATCATGTCCTTTTCAGGTGTATGGTAGGACTTGGGGAGCATGTAAGTGTAAATGGCAGCCCCATAGAAAAGAATGACCACAGTCATGTGGGAAGAACAAGTGGCAAAGGCCTTCTTCCGGCCTTGTGCTGAATTCATCCTGTGAATGGTGATGAGGATAAAATAGTAAGAGCCTGAAATGACTGTCACAGGAATGAGAAGCATGAGGACACAGCACAAGTACATGAAAATCTCATAGATGGAGGTATCTGAACAAGAGAGTTTCAATACAGCTGGGACCTCACAGAAGAAATGATAGATCTTTCGAGATCTGCAGAAGGGGAAGGTCATGGTGATGGGAGCGAATAAGAAACCATCCACTGAGCCCAGGAGCCAGCAGCCAGATGCTAGGAGGAGAAACACCCTATGGTTCATGAGGACTGTGTAACGGAGGGGATGGCAGATGGCCACATAGCGGTCATAGGCCATGGAGGCTAGAAGAAAAAATTCTGAACCTGCTAGTGTCACATAAAGAAACATCTGTATCCCACATTCTGTGGCTGAGATCTTGTTCATACCCATGACTTGGTTCATGAGCATCTTTGGCACAGTAACAGAAATGTACATCATGTCCATGAGAGATAGCTGGCTGATGAAAAAATACATAGGGGTGTGGAGGTGGGCATCAGAATGTATCAGTAGGAGCAGGATGATGTTTCCAGACAAGGCCATCAGGAAAACCACAAAAATGACCAAACAAAGGAAAGCCGGGTGTTTGGATTCACTGAAGATTCCCACCAGGATGAAATCTGTCCTCCAAGTGTGGTTAGCCACCCAGTTAGTGCTCTCCATGAGATATCACTTGGACAACCTAAGAAACCTTTGGGGTTATGAATCACTCATGGAACATGACCTGCTTAAATGAATGTTTAGTGAGAGAGAGAAAGAAAGAGAGAGAGAGAAAACCCAATTATGTTAACAGAAAGAAATTCCATGGTCTTATAGATTTGAAAATTACAAATGACCTGTTATTATTTTTAAAAATTACCAGAAAACTAAAATATGCAACTGTGAATAAAGAGAATTTATAACATAGAGTGAGGTTGCATTGTTCTTCATGAGTTTACTTTTTGATACAGAGTCTTTTACCAACAAGCACGTAAATTGGTTTAGCTGTTGCCCTATGCAAACACAAAAGATTAATCAAGTAATATATATATATATATATATATATACATACATATATATGTATCAAGTAATATATATATATACATACATACATATATATATATATATATAAAACTCTTCTAGAATTTTTCTTGTAGATCTTAGAATTTCATTAACCTCTCTTTTCTAAGGATCCAATTGAGATATTGAAAACTCTCCAGGGTGTATTCTATATAAGAAAATTTTAACATTTTTCAGTGCATAGAAATATCCAATCATTACATTCTACAACTGAAATCGATATAATGTTATAAGTCAATAATATTCCTCCCCAAAGGAGCACAATCTAAAAAGTAACTATGACATAATTTGGGGAAAATCTATATGAAATGCTTGAACCCCCTTTTTCCTATAATAAGGAGTCACACTGTGAGTCACTGTGGTTGTATGGAATAATCCACAAATCCCTCAAAACAGGCCATGGTCCTCACCAATTACCAATCCCTTATATAGCCTAGGGACAACATTTTGGAGTCCAGACTCTGAGGCCAGACTGTGGCTGTGGGTTCAGCTTATCTTCTACATACTATTCCTCCATCTGCTCTACATACAGAAAAAGAAGATAAATATAGTGTTTTATCTTACATATAGTTAGGACTAAATGATGAGAGTGTTTAAACATTATCAGTTAGAGATGAATAAGCATATAGTATATAGTGCTAGTTTAAATGATTAATAGCTATAGTAATAATTATGCAGAAACTATGGAAGAGATGGGTGTTAATGTTTTCATTTGATAATACAAGACCCATTATGTCAGTTCACCAGTTTAATATCCATCTATGCATTTAAGAATTTGATTTGGTCATTTTTGTAGTCCTAAATAACTGTGTGTGCATATATATATATGTGTATATGTATTATATACTTTCTTATTATATACGCATATAGTTACTTTATATAAATCTATAAACTTTAAATAATATATAGGGGCTCCTGAGAGGTTCAGTCAGTTAAGTCTTTGACTCTTGATTTCAATTCAGATCATGATCTCATGGTTCATGAGATTGAGCCACTCAATGGGCTCTGCACTATCAGCACGAAGCCTGCTTAGGATTTTCTCTCCCCCCTGCCCCCTTTCTCTCTCTCAAGGTAAATAAATAAAAGAACTTTAAAAAGGAAAATATATATTCTTATTTTAACCCTGATTAAGTGGAGTTTTATGTAAAAAATCCATCCAATTTGTGTCTAGTACGTTTTTCCAAGTTGAATTTCATCTCCTTAAAGTTTCTACCATTTGCTTTAAATTTCAGAGGACAAAAAATAGGATATAGTGGGTCATTGCCCTTTATCAGAGACGACTTTACTTGTTTTTCCAAATGTTACCTGTTTTAATGCACATAGGAATTAATTGTTCATGAAACTGAGATGCAGAGAGGAAAACTGAACAAGACTAAGATATATATGACTCCAACTTACTGTTTCTTCCTCTATCTTGCTGCTCACACCCAGTCTGTCTATCAGACGCTGAAGATGAATCAAAACCAAATTAAAGGTAGTTAAAATTAATGGAGGTCGTGGTCAGTCTGCTCAGAAACAAAAATAGAAATGTGATTTGCAGCAAAATTCTGAAAGAGCTGTAAAATAAATAAAAACAATAAACACAAAATACATCTGACCCTTATTAAGAGAATAAGTAATACCTTCTTTTACATTTTCTCTTATAAAATTTAAACCTTTACAACTTTTTAATTTTTGACATATTAAATGTCAAAATTCAAAAACCCTTTCAAAGAAGAAGGAAATATTGGCTCCTCTTTCTGGGAAGTGTTCAGAGGCAGTTATGATATATGGATATTTCAGGAAGAAGTTCCAAATTTCAAATATATTTTATAGTTTTGTAATAATTCTAAAACTAATTAAAATAGGATGCTAAAGCAATTGAGAAATGGAAATGATTTTGATTTCTTATTACATATATAAAACAAAATTTTGACACATCGCATAAAAAAATACGTCTTTCTATCAAATCCCACCCTCACTGACGGATTAAATCTGAGCACTCTGAAAAACAAAAACAACAGTCTGGCAAACTACAAAACACACCTGCTGACAAGGTCTGTATTTGTGCTCAAAGTAAAGTAAGGACCAGCACAGTGAGCAACAAATGTGAAGACTTTGAAAATGCTTGCTGAGTGAATGTAAGGAGACCAGAAGGGTATTTGGGGGACCACTGGGAAATTTCTGCTGCACTTTTGTAATTGTGGATCGCTGAACAGCCCACCTGGGATACCAGACACACGAGGGAACACTGTCTGTACCATGCACGGCAACTGGCCCTTCTGTTATTGTTGCTATTCCTTACATTTCATGTAAACAACTTAATGTATATTTAACACAGAAAAGTCTTGACCGTGGTGGTGGATTAATAACAAACCTTTATTTGAAGCTGACAGCATTCTAGAAATTGTTCTAAAGCTTTATCATATTTTATCTGTCCCAAGACCTTATGAAGTACCTATTCATCTTATTTTCTCCTTTTACACATTAAAGAATTCAGATTCTTAGCTCTGTTTAACACCACACAACTACACAAGAGAAAACTAATGTGTCAGACAGATTTGAGCTCACAGGTTGTAACTAACATCTCAGGCTTTGGGGGAACATCGTCTCCCTTCCATAGTAGATAACTTTGGTACTAGGGCACCCATTGTCAGTTTAATTTAGAAAATATAAATATGATTTAGATATTTGTTTCTACTAGTTTATAACTCAGAAATGATGCCCACTCAAACAAAAATCAGTAGCTCTTCTGTAAAATTTCAGTCTCAGGGGGGAAAATGTGTTATTCAATCATATAGCAAAACTGTATCTTCTTCTGTCCACAAGTAATTGGAAAACAAATACCCATTTTTTATATGTGCTATGCAAACATATTCAAGAGAAAAGTATTTTGTTTTTCTGCTTACAAGCAGATAAAAAGAAAATCGAGGACATTTTTTCTTTTTTTTTTCTTTTTTTACAAATAGTTTATTGTCAAATTAGTTTCCACATAAGACTCAGTGCTCATCCCCAAAGTGCCTTCCTCCATGCCCATCCCCCATCCCCCCCCACATCCATCAGTCCTCAGTTTTTGTCAGCATTCAAGAGTCTCTCATGGTTTGCCTCTCTCCTTTTCCCCCACCATTTCCGCCCTTCTTCTCCCCCTTGTTCCTCCGTCAAGTTCCTCCTAATCCTCCTATACGTACAAACATATGATATTTGTCCTTCTCTGCCTGACTTATTTCGCTCAGCATAACACCCTCAAGGTCCACCCATGTTGCTACACATGGCCAGATTTCATTCTTTCTCATTGCCATGTAGTATTCCATGGTATAGATAAACCACATCTTCTTGATCCATTCATCTGTTGATGGACACTTAGGCTCTTTCCATGTTTTAGCTATTGTTGAGACTGCTGCTATGAACATTGGGGTCCATGTGCTCCTATGCATCAGCATTTCTGTATCCCTTGGGTAAATTCCTAGCAGTGCTATTGCTGGGTCATAGGGGAGTTCTATGGTTAGTTTCCTGAGGAACCTCCACACTGTTTTCCAGAGGGGATGTACCAGTTTACATTCCCACCAACAGTGTAGGAGGATGCCCGTTTCTCCACATCCTCGCCAGCATCTAGAGTTCTCTGATTTGCTCATTTGAGCCACTCTGACTGGCGTGAGGTGGTATCTCAGTGTGGTTTTGATTTGTATTTCCCTAATGAGGAGGGATGCTGAGCATCGTTTCATGTGTCTGTTGGCCATCTGGATGTTCGAGGACATTTTTTCAACAACTAATGGGAAATATCAGAAACAGAGGAACAAGTCAAGATAGTTAGACAATAATCACCCTTTTGTTCTTGCAGTTCTGTCTGCTTTTCTGTTGAATCCACCATCAGATGATATATCCAATCTCATCCAAATGAGCTAATGGAGTTGTGACCAGGTTAAGTGTACAGAAAGAGGTAGGAGATCTTTACTATGCTCATTAAGCAGATAGATGGTTTTCTTTCAATAAATCCCCTCTGAGACTATAAAGAAGAATGCAATTATAAGAGCTAAAGAAGCTAATAGATATCGCTGTTGCACTATCCTGACTTTTTTTCTTTTAAAAGTCTTTTATTATTAATCTCAATACATATCAAAATCTTAAAGACCATTAATAATACTGACAAATCATATCACTAATGAATCCTTAGCTATGAAATATATGAGTTAATTTTAATTTAGCCTTTTCATTTTAGAAAAATATATTTCATCTAAGTGTAAATATATATACATAGATATTTATATTCTAATTTTAAGTTAAAGGAAAATTTTTGGAATATATATCTTTTTCTTTTTAAGTTTTACCAATGTAGAATCTAAAATTCTAGTTCAATTGATTTTTCAAATATAATACCATTAATTAGTACTATGGTTGAAAATAAAATTGAGGGATGCTTGGGTGGCTCAGTCAGTTAAGCGTCCAACTTTGGCTCAGGTCATGATCTCACAGTTTGTGGAGTGAAGTCCTGCGTCGGGCTGTCTGCTGAAAGCTCAGAGCCTGGAGCCTGCTTCAGATTCTGTGTCTCCCTTTCTCCCTGCCCTTCCCCAACTCACCCTCTCTCTTTCTCTCTCTCAAAAATAAAAAGATTTTTTTTTAATTTTTAAAGAAACTAAAATTAAGATAATCTCCTTCACATTATTTTATCTTGACCCCTCTTCATTAGATGGCAGATTGTATACTTTCTGCGGTTATTCACATGGAATCTACATTATTTTTAAATATTTTAATGTTTCTTTATTTTTGAGAGAGAGAGAGCACAACCCCAGAAAGAGAGGAAGACTAGAATCTAAAGTAGGCTCTGGGCTCTGAGCTGTCAGCATAAAGCCTCATGCGGGACTCAAATTCTGGAACTGTGAGATCACGACTTGAGTGAAAGTCGGATGCTTAACCGACTGAGCCACCCAGGTGCCTCTAATTATTTTAATGTTACGTTTTTTTCCAAAATTTTCCAATTAAAATTTTTAAATTTTATATTTATTATTTTTGAGAGAAGACAGAGTATGAGCGGGGCAGAGAGAAGGAGCGAGGGAGACACAGAATATAAAACAGGCTCCAGGCTCTGACCCATTAACACAGAACCCATTGCAGGGCTGGAACCCACGAACTGTGAGATCATGACCTGAGCCAAAGTCAGATGTTTAACCGACTGAGTATTTTCAAAAACCTTTTTAACAAAATATCTCCAATTGGAATGAGTAAATCAAAAGATGAAAAAACAGACCATGAGGAATATAGTTAGTGATACTGTATTAGTGATGTAATGGAATAGATGGTAGCTGTATTTGTGGTGAACATAGCATAATGTATAAACTTCTCAAATCACTAAGTTCTACCCCTGAAACTAAAGTAACATTGTGTGTCAGCTATACTCAAATTTTTAAAAAACTTTCCAGTTTCATTGAGACCTAATTGACATATAACATTGTGTGAGTTTAAGATATATGAGATAATTTGATATGGGTATATACTGCAAAATTCTTAACTACAATAAAGTTAATAAACATATCACTCAATTCACATAATTGGCATTTTGTTGTTGTTACAGTGAGAACACTAAAGTTCTACTTTCATAAAGTTCATACTTTCAAGTATCCAATGCAATATTGTAACCTGTTGACACTGTATAAGGTTAGGGTAAATAACGTGATGATTTGATAGATATTTATGTTGCAAAATACACCTTCATCACATCACATAATTACAATTATGTGACCGTTCTTTGTTTGTGGTGAGAATATTGGAGATATACTCTCTTAACAGCTTTACATTCCTATAAACCATAATCACAAGTCTCTGATTAAACTTCAGAATTTATTCATCTAACTGGAAATTTGTGTTCTTTGACCAAAACTTTCCAATTTCCCTCGCCTCCAACAACTGGTAGCCAACCCTGTACTCTTTCTGAGTTTGGATTTTTAAGATTCTACATACAGGGTGCCTGGGTGGCTCAGTTGGTTAAGCATCCGACTTTGGTTCAGGTCATGATCTCATGGTTCATGAGTTCCAGGCCCGCATTGGGCACTGTGCTGACAGTCAGAGCCTGGATCCTGCTTCAGATTCTGTATTTCCCTCTCTCTCTCTCTGTCCCTCCCCTGCTCATATTCTCTCTGTTTCTCTCTCAAAAATAAAGATTTAAAAATATGATTCCACATACAAGTCATAATACACAGTATTTGTCTTTCTCTCTCTGACTTACTATGCTAACCATAATGCCTTCAAGTTGCTGCAATTGGCAGGATTTCTTCTTTCTCACAAATGAGTAATACTCTATTACATATATGTATGTCTATACATATATCTATCTATATTTCTAGATTTAAATACAATATGATAGAAAACTTATGAAGGAAATTGAAGAAGACACAAAGAAATGGAAAAACATTCCATGCTCATGGATTGAAAGAATAAATATAGTTAAGATGTCATTACTACCTAAAGCACTCTACACATTCAATGCAATTCCAATCAAAATTGCACCAGCATATTTCTCAAAACTAGAACTATCCAAAAATTTGTATGGAACCACAAAAGACCCCGAATAGCCAAAGTAATACTGAAAAATAAAGCCAAAACGGGAGGTATCACCATCCCAGACTTTAGCCTCTACTACAAAGCTGTCATCATCAAGACAGTATGGTATGGGCACCAAAACAGACACATAGACCAATGGAAAAGAATTGAGAACTCAGAAGTGGACCCAAAAGTATACAGCCAACTAATCTTTGACAAAGCAGGAAAGAATATCCAATGGGAAAAAAAAAGCCTTTTTAACAGATGGTGTTGGGAGAACTGGACAGCAACATGCAGAAGAATGAAACTAGATCATTTTCTCACACCATGCACAAAAATAAACTCAAAATGGATAAAGGACCTGAAGGTGAGACAGGAAACTATCAACACCCTAGAGGAGAAAGCAGGGAACAACCTCCTTGACCTCCACCGCAGCAACTTCTTGCTTGACTCATCCCTAAAAGCAAGGGAATCAAGAGCAAAAATAAACGATTGGGACCTCATCAAGATTAAAAGCTTCTGCACAGCAAAGGAAACAACCCGCAAAACTAATAGGCAACCAACAGAATGGGAAAAGATAGTTGCAAATGACATATCAGATAA
>NW_024081548.1:453916-523570 GCF_003009895.1 Hyaena hyaena | reverse complement strand
TGAGCAAATCAGAGAACTCTAGATGCTGGCGAGGATGTGGAGAAACGGGCATCCTCCTACACTGTTGGTGGGAATGTAAACTGGTACATCCCCTCTGGAAAACAGTGTGGAGGTTCCTCAGGAAACTAACCATAGAACTCCCCTATGACCCAGCAATAGCACTGCCAGGAATTTACCCAAGGGATACAGAAATGCTGATGCATAGGAGCACATGGACCCCAATGTTCATAGCAGCAGTCTCAACAATAGCTAAAACATGGAAAGAGCCTAAGTGTCCATCAACAGATGAATGGATCAAGAAGATGTGGTTTATCTATAGCATGGAATACTCCATGGCAATGAGAAAGAATGAAATCTGGCCATGTGTAGCAACATGGGTGGACCTTGAGGGTGTTATGCTGAGGGAAATAAGTCAGGCAGAGAAGGACAAATATCATATGTTTGCACGTATAGGAGGATTAGGAGGAACTTGACGGAGGAACAAGGGGGAGAAGAGGGGGGGAAATGGTTAGGGAGAGAGGCAAACCATGAGAGACTCTTGAATGCTGACAAAAACTGAGGACTGATGGATGTGGGGGGGGATGGGGGATGGGCATGCAGGAGGGCACTTGAGGGGATGAGCACTGAGTCTTATGTGGAAACTAATTTGACAATAAACTATTTGTAAAATAAATAAATAAATAAATAAATAAATACAATATGATATAGATCTACAATATATATCTACTCTATCTCTATATCTAAATTTCATATCTTCTTTATCCATTCATCTTTTGATGGATACTTATTTTATTAATATACTGGTTATTGTGAATAATGCTGCCATAAACATAGGAGTTCAGATAATTCTTTGATATCTTGTTTTAATTTCCTTGGATACAAAATAAGAAGTTGTATTATTGGATTATATGGGTTCTATTATTAATTTTTAAAGGACTATACTATACTGTCTTCCAGAGTGGAAATTTTTTTTTTTTTTACAAATAGTTTATTGTCACGTTGGTTTCCATATAACACCCAGTGCTCATCCACGCAAGTGCCCTCCTCCATGCACATCTCCCCCCTTCCCCCCATACCCATCAGTCCTCAGTTTGTTCTCAGTACTCAAGAGTCTTTCATGGTTCGCATCTCTCCCTCTCCCCCACCATTTCCCCCCTTCTCCCCTGCGGTCCTCCATTAAGTTCCTCCTAATCCTCCTATACGTGCAATCATATGGTATTTGTCTTTCTCTGCCTGCCTTATTTCACTCGGCATAACACCCTCATGGTCCATCGATGTTGCTACACATGGCCAGATTTCATTCCTTCTCATTGCCATGGAGTATTCAATCGTATATATAAACCACATCTTCTTGATCCATTCATCTGTTGATGGACACTTAGGCTCTTTCCATGTTTTAGCTATTGTTGAGAGGGCTGCTATGAACATTGGGGTCCATGTGCTCCTATGCCTCAGCATTTCTGTATCCCTTGGGTAAATTCCTAGCAGTGCTATTGCTGGGTCATAGGGGAGTTCTACTGTTAACTTTTTGAGGAATCTCCACACTGTTTTCCAGAGGGACTGTACCCGTTTACATTCCCACCAACAGTGTAGGAGGGTGCCCGTTTCTCCACATCCTCGCCAGCATCTAGAGTTCTCTGATTTGCTCATTTGAGCCACTCTGACTGGCATGAGGTGGTATCTCAGTGTGGTTTTGATTTGTATTTCCCTGATGAGGAGGGATGCTGAGCATCGTTTCATGTGTTTGTTGGCCATCTGGATGTCCTCTTTGGAGAAGTGTCTGTTCATATCTTTTGCCCATTTCTCCACTGGGTTGTTTGTTTCTTGGGCGTGGAGTTTGGTGAGGTCCTTATAGATTTTGGATATTAACCCTTTATCTGATATGTCATTTGCAACTATCTTTTCCCGTTCCATCGGTTGCCTATTAGTTTTATGGATTGTTTCCTTTGCTGTGCAGAAGCTTTTAATCTTGATGAGGTCCCAACAGTTTATTTTTGCTGTTGATTCTTTTGCTTTTGGGGATGTGTCAAGTAAGAAGTTGCTGCGGTGGAGGTCAAGGAGGTTGTTTCCTGCTTTCTCCTCAAGGGTTTTGATGGTCTCCTGTCTCATTTTCAGGTCCTTTATCCATTTTTGAGTTTATTTTTGTGTATGGTGTGAGAAAATGATCTAGTTTCATTCTTCTGCATGTTGCTGTCCAGTTCTCCCAGCACCATCTG
Source organism: Hyaena hyaena (assembly GCF_003009895.1). Taxonomy (NCBI): domain Eukaryota; kingdom Metazoa; phylum Chordata; class Mammalia; order Carnivora; family Hyaenidae; genus Hyaena; species Hyaena hyaena. The sequence continues at coordinate 521,354 of NW_024081548.1, read as the reverse complement.
TTAAAAAGGCTGTCTTTTTTCCATTGGATACTCTTTCCGCTTTGTCAAAGATTAGTTGGCTGTATACTTTTGGGACCACTTCTGAGTTCTCACTTCTGTTCCATTGGTCAATGTGTCTGTTTTTGTGCCAATACCATACTGTCTTGATGATGACAGCTTTGTAGTAGAGGCTAAAGTCTTGGATGGTGATATCTCCCGTTTTGGTTTTATTCTTTAGTATTACTTTGGCTATTCGGGGTCTTTTGTGGTTCCATACAAATTTTAGAATACTTTGTTCTAGTTTTGAGAAGTATGCTGGTGAAATTTTGACTGGGATTGCATTGAATGTGTAGATTGCTTTGGATAGTAATGACATCTTAACTATATTTATTCTTCCTATCCATGAGCATGGAATGTTTTTCCATTTCTTTGTGTCTTCTTCAATTTCTATCATAAGTTTTCTATAGTTTTCATCGTACAGATCTCTTGTATTCTTGGTTAGGTTTATTCCTAGGTATTTTATGGTTTCTTGTACAATTGTGAATGGGATCAGCTTCTTGGTTTCTCTTTCTGTTGCTTCATTATTGGTGTATAAAAATGCAACCGATTCTGTACATTGATTTTGTACCCTGCAACTTTGCTGTATTCTTGGATCAGTTCTAGTAGGCTTCTGGTAGTGGAAATTCTTTCTACAATTATGTACTCTTCTTTTCATTTTGTTCATTTATTTCTTTTGTTGTGGAGAATCTTTTTAGTTTTTTGTAGTCCTATTTTTTAATTTTCTTTTTGTTGTTTGTGCTTTTTTGTCATACCGTCAAATTGTTGACAAGACCTAAGTCAAGACCTTTGTCAAAAGCTTTTGCTCTATATTTTCTTCTAACGCTTTTAAAGTTCCAGGTATTACATTTAAGTCATAAAGACATCAAGTTAATGTGTGGGAAAGGTATAAAATAGGGGTCAAATTTTATTATTTTGCATTCTTTTAGATGTGTGGTTTACACAACATATTTATTTAACAGATTATTCTTTCTCAGTTAATATTCTTGACTACCTTTTCAAATATTAGATGACCATATGTGTATGGTTTTTAAAATATTTTAATATAATTTATTGACAAGTTTGCTAACATATATTTTATTCAGTATAGTCTTAGTTTTGGAGGTAGATTCCTGTGATTCATCACCTACATACAACAACCAGTGCCCATCCCAACAAGTGCCCTCCTTAATGCCCATAACCCACTTTCCCATCTCTGCCACCCTCCCACATCAACCATCAGTTTGTTCTCTGTATTTAAGAGTCTCTTAGGGGCGCCTGTGTGGCTTAGTCGGTTAAGCGTCCGACTTTCGCTTAGGTCATGATCTCGTGGTTCATGGGTTCGAGCCCCGCGTCGGTCTCTGTGCTGACGACCAGCTCAGACCCTGGAGCCTGCTTCAGATTCTGTCTCTCTCTCTCTCTCCTAGAAATAAATAAAACATTAATTTTTTTTTTTTAAAGAGTCTCTTATGGTTTGCTTCCCTCCCTCTCCGTTCGTAACTATTCCCCCCCACCTTCCCTTCCACCATGGTCTTCTGTTAACTTTCTAAGGATCCACAGATAAGTGAAAACATATGATATTTGTCTTTCTCTGAATGACTTATTTCACTTGGCATAATAACTTCCATTTCCATCCATGTTGCTTCAAATGGGAGGATTTCATTCTTGCACATTGCCAAATACCATTCCATTATATACATAAACCACATCTCCTTTATCCACTCATCAGGTGTTGGACATGTAGGCTTTTTTCATAATTTGCTGTTGTTGAAAGTGCTACTATAAACATTGGTGTACAAGTGACCCTATGTATCAGCACTCCTGTATCCCTTGGGTAAATTCCTAGCAGTGCTATTGCTGGGTCATAGGATAGTTCTGTTTTTAATTTTTTGAGGAAACTCCACACTATCTTCCAGAGAAGCTTCACCATTTTGCATTCCCACCAACAGTTCAAGAGAGTTTCCATTTATCCACATCCTCGCCAGCATCTATAGTTTCCTGATCTGTTCATTTTAGCCACTCTGACTGGGGTGAGGTGGTATGTCATTGTGGCTTTGATTTGTATTTCCCTAATGATGAGTGATGTTGATCATCGTTTCATGTGTCTGTTTGCCATCTGCGTGTCTTCTTTCAAAAGTGTCTCTTCATGTCTTCTGCCCATTTCTTAAATGGATTATTTGATTTTCTGGTGTTTCATAAGTTCTTTATAAATTTTGGATGCTAGGCCTTGATTTGCTATGTCATTTGTAAATAGCTCTTCCCATTACATCGATTGCCTTTTGGTTTTGTTGGTTGTTTCCTTTTAAGTGCAGAAGATTTTTATCTTGATGAAGTCTCAGTAGTTCATATTTGCTTGTAATTCCCTTGCCTTTGGAGATGTGTCGAGTGAGAAATTGCGGTGGCTGAAAAAGAGTTTGTTGCCTGCTTTCTTCTCTAGGGTTTTGATATTTTCCTGTCTCACATTTAGATCTTTCATCCATTTTGAGCTTATTTTTGTGTGTGGTGAAACAAAGTAGTCTGGTTTAACTTTTCTGCATGTTGCTGTCCAGTTCTCCCAGCACCATTTGCTAAAGAGCCTGTCTTTTTCCATTGTATACTCTTTCCTGCTTTGTCAAAGATTAGTTGGCCATACATTTGTGGGTCCATTTCTGGGTTCCTATTCTATTCCGTTGGTTTCTGTGCCTGTTTTTGTACCAATACCATATTGTCTTGATGATTCCAACGTTATAGTAGAGGCTAATGTCTGGGACTGTGATGTCTCCCACTTTGGTATTTTTCTTCAGCGTTACTATGGCTATTCCGAGTCTTTTGTGGTTCCATACAAATTTTAGGATTTTTGCTCTAGCTTTGAGAGGAGTGTTGGTGCAATTTTGATTGGGATTGCATTGAATGTGTAGATTGCTTTGGGTAGTATTGACATTTTAACAAGATTTATTCTTCCGATCCATGAGCATGGAATATTTTTCCATTTCTTTGTGTCTTATTCAATTTCCTTCATAAGTTTTCTATAGTTTTCAACATACAGATCTTTTACATCTTTGGTTCGGTTTATTCCTAGGTATTTTCTGGTTCATGATGCAATTGTGAATGGGATGAGTTACTTTATTTCTCCTTCTGTTGCTTTATTATTGGTGTATAGAAATGCAAACAATTTCTGTGAATTAATTCTGTACCGTGACTTTGCTGAATTCATGTATCAGTTCTAGCAGCTTTCTGGTGGCATATTTGGGTTTTCCATGTAGAGTATCATGTCATCTGCAAAGAGTGAAAGTTTGACTTCTTCTTTGCCAATTTTGTAACCTTTTATTTCATTTTCTTGTCTGATTGCAGATGCTAGGACTTCCAACACTATGTGAAACAACAGTGGTAAGAGTAGACTCCTCTGTCGTGTTCTTGATCTCAGAGGGAAAGTTCTTAGTTTTTCATCATTGAGGATATTAGCTGTAGGTCTTTCATATATAGGTTTTATGATGTTTAAGTATGTTCCTTCTATCCCGACTCTTGAGGGGTTTTATTAAGAAAGCGTGCTGTATTTTGTCAAATGCTTTTTCTGAATCCAATGACAAGATCATATGACTTTTATCGTTTTATTAATATGATGTATGATGTGTTACATTGATTGATTTCGCCACATTAAACCATCCCTGCAGCCCAAGAATGAGTCCCACTTGATCAAGGTGAATAATTCTATTTTATATGTTGTTGAAATCAATTTGCTAGTATTTGGTGAGAATTTTTGCATCCATGTTCATCAGGGATATTGGCCAGTACTTTTCCTTTTTTGTGGGGTCTCTGTCTGTTTGGGGAACCAAAGTAATGCTGGCTTCATAGAATGAATCTGGAAGTTTTCCTTCCATTTCTACTTTTTGGAACATCTTGAGAATGACAGGTATTAACTCTGCTTTAAATGTCTGGTAAATTTCCCCAAGAAAGCCATCTGATCCAGGACTCTTATTTTTGGGATATTTTTGATTACTGATTCCATTTCTTTACTAGTTACGGGTCTGTTCAAATTTTCTATTTTTCCCCATTTGAGTTTAGGTAGCGTGTGGGTGTCTAGGTGTTGTAGACTCTGTATCTAAAGTTCTCTCTTGTCTTTGCAGAGAGCAGGATGCAGGATTAAAAAATAGAAGAAAGAGATGGCTGATGTCCAGGAAAAGACAAGAGCTCCAAATAAGGGTCCTTGCCCCATATCTATAAGATCAGAAGGTTTACAAATATGATGGGCATACACAAAGACACAAAGAAACTGTGAACATTAACTTATGGGTATGAGAGAAATAGGGTTTTTTTTGTTGTTGTTTTGTTTTATTTTGATTTGATTCGATTTAAGACATAAAGTGTTTGGAGTTCGGGTCAATATAAAGCAAAATCCAGAACCTGAGCAGATGGGCAAAATGGTGGTTAATGGCAGATAGGAGGCCCTGTGTCTCTTTATCTTAGCTAGCTTGGGAAGAAGACAGATAGGGGAAATAATCTCAGGGTTAACAAGACACTTTTTTTTTTGTTAACCATCTCCACTCTGGAGCGTTTTGTCTGCAGCACAGAGGTCTGTAGTCTAATTTACTTATTTTGCCTAACTTGCCCCTATTCTTCTGTGAAGACAGATTCTCTGCTATAGTACTTAACTGGAGGGGCACTTTGTCCTGCAGGTCTAATCTTGCTTGCCTCATATACCTTTGTATTGGGAGCTTAGCATCCTGCCCTATTTTTTGGCCTTTGCCCATCCTTCTCTATTTTGGGGGCTCAGCACCCCCCTATTCTTGGGTGCCTTTGCACAGACCTATTTTTGTGTTGCCAATGCACTGTCCTATTCTTTTTTTTATTTTTATTTATTTCTAGGAGAGAGAGAGAGAGAGAGAGAGAGAGAGAGAGACAGCACGAGCAGGGGAGGGTCAGAGAGAGGGAGATACAGACTCTGAAACAGGCTCCAGGCTCTGAGCTTGCAGTCAGCACAGAGCCCGACGTGGGGCTTGAACCCATGAACCGCGAGATCATGACCTAAATGAAAGTCGGACGCTTAACCAACTAAGCCACCCAGGCGTCCCAACACTGCCCTATTGTTGGGGTACCTTTGCACCATCTTATTTTCGGGGTGCCAATCATGTTTGTCCAAACTCAGGTGTTAGCATCTTATGGCTTTTTATTTCTCTATGCCTTGCTAACCCATTGGTATAAGCCCAGGGGATTCCTAAGCCTATTCCCCATATCTAGGAATTTGTCCATTTCTTCCAGGTTTCCAGTTTGTTGGCATATAATTTTTCATATTATTCTCTGATAACTGCTTATATTTCTGAGGGATTGGCTGTAATAAATTCATTCTGATTCATGATTTTATCTATGTGGGCCCTCTTTCCTTCCTTTCTGAGAAGCCTGGCCAGTGATTTATCAAATTTCTTTATTAAAAAAAAAAACAACAAACCAACAACTCTTAGTTTCATTGATTTGTTCTGTTGTTTTAAATTATATTTTGCTTATTTCTGCTCTGATCTTTATTATTTCTCTTCTTCTGCTGGGCTTGAGGTTTCTTTGCTGTTCTGCTTCTAGTTCGTTTAGATGTGCTGTTAGATTTTGTATTTGAGATTTTTCTTGTTTCTTGAGATAGGCCTGGATTATAATGTACTTTGCTCATAGCACTGCCTTTGCTGCATCCCAAAGGTTTTAGATTGCTGTTTTCATTTTCATTTGCTTCCATATATTTTTTAATTTCTTCTTTTTAATTTCCAAGTTGACCCATTTGTTCTTTAACCTCCATGCATTTGTAGGTTTTCCAAACTTTCATGTGGTTGATTTCAAGTTTCATAGCATTGTGATCTGAAAATGTGCATGGTATTATCTCAGTTCTTTTAAATTAATTGAGAGCTGTTTTGTGACAGAGTATGTGATCTATCTTGGAGAATGGTCGATGTGTACTCAAGCAGAATGTATATTTTGCTGCTTTAGGATTAAAACTTCTAAATATATCTTTCAAGACCATCTGGTCCAGTGTATCATTCAGGGCCATTGTTTCCTTGTTCATTTTCTGTCTAGATGATCTGTCCATTGCTGTAAGTGGAGTATTAACATCCTCTGCAATTACAACATTCTTACCAATGGGATTGCTTATGTTTGTAATAAATTGTTTTATCCAGATTCCCAGATTCACTGCATAGACATTTATAATTGTTAGCTCTTCTTGATGGATAGACCTCATAATTATAATACACTTTTTCATCTCTTGTTACAGACTTTAGTTTAAAATCTAGTTTGTCTGATATATGTATGGCTACTTCAGCTCCTTTTTGATTTCCAGTAACATGATAGATGGTTCTTCAACCCTCACTTTCCATCTGAAAATGTCCTCAGGTCTAAAATGGGTCTCTTGTAGATAGCAAATAGATGGGTCTTGGTTTTATTTTGTTTTGTTTTGTTTTGTTTTGTTTTTTTTAATCCATTCTGATACCCTATGTCTTTACATTGGAGTATGTGGTCCATTTACTTTCAGTGTTATTATTGAAAAGTATGGGTTTACAGTCACTGTATTATCTGTAGGTTTCATGGTTGTGATGTCTCTTGTCTTTTGTGATCCTTGCCACATTTCAATCACAGAGTCCCCTTTAGTTTTTCTTAAAGGGCTGGCTTATTGGTGTTCAATTCCTTCAGTTTTTGTTTGTTTGGGAAAACTTTTATGTCTCCTTCTGTTCTGAATGACAGGCTTGTTGGATAAAGGATTCTTGGCTGCATATTTTCCCTGTTCATCTCATTGAAGATTTTTCTGCCCATTCCTTCTGGCCTGCCAAGTTTCAGTAGATAGGTATGCTACTACTGTTATGTATGTGAAGGCCCGTTTATCCCTAGGTGCTTTCAGAATTCTCTCTTAATCTTTGTATTTTGCCAATTTCACTATGATATGTCATGCAGAAGGTCAATTCAAGTTATGTCTGGTGGCAGTTCTCTGTGTCTCCTGGACTTCAATGTTTGTTTCCTTCCCCAGATTGGGGACATTCTCAGCTATTTGTTCAAGTACACCTTCTGCCCTTTTCTCTCTGTCTACTCACTATGGAACTCCTATGATAAGGATATTGTTCTGCTTCATTGACTCAGTTTTCTATTCTCCCCTTGTAATCAGGAATCTTTATATCTCTCTTCTCTTAGCTTTATCTTTCTCCATAATATTATCTTCTATTTCACTTATTCTCCCCTCTAGTTCTTCAGTCCTCACTGTGACTGCCTCTAGTTTATTTTGCATCTGATTTATAGTATTTTTAAAAATTCATCATGACTAGATGATTTTCTACAGTCTCTGCTTACTTGTATGCTTTTTTCAAGTCCAGTGATTAATCTTATAACTCTTACTCTAAATTCTTATTCAGTTATATTTTTATATCCATTTTGATCAATTCTTTACCTGTCACTTCTTCCTGATATTTCTTTTGAGGAGAATTTATCCATTTTGTAATTTTGGCTACTTTTCTGTCCCTTATGTGTTTTAAAAGCTTGTTATGTGTACTGTACTTGCAAACACTACTATATGAAAGAGGGGTCATACACTGTCCATGGCCTGTCCCTTCAGGAGGTGTTTTTTTGGAGAGTGTTACTTGCTCACTGTTATGATTTTGGTTACTTTATCTCCCTACTCATAGTGATGTTTTGGACCGTCCACCAGGTGTGCTTTATTTGTTTGTTGAAGTAGTCCTCGAATGGAAAACAAACAGACAAACAGAAAACAAAAACATGCAAACACACACGCGCGCGTGCATTAAACAAAACAAAAACACTAGCTACTAGGAAACAACAGGATGGAGTTGGTGGTGATGGAAGAGGCCTTATCCTTATCCCATACAAAGAGAGAAATGACAGTTGCAGGGAAAAAGAAAGAATAAAAATTGACCAGAGAAACTATATGGTTTAATCCACAGAGAGAGAAAGGAAAATAAAGAAGGAGTGGAACATGTATCAAGAGAATAGATTAAGTATGCCTGCTTAAAAATTTTTTTAATGTTCTTTTTAAATTTATTTCTGAGAGAGAGAGGGAGAGAGAGGGAGACAGCATGAGCAGGGGAGGGTCAGAGAGAGAGGGAGACACAGAATCTGAAGCAGGTTCCAAGCTCTGAGCTAGCTGTCAGCACAGAGCCTGATGCGGAGCTTGAACCCATGAACCGTGAGATCATGACCTGAGTTCAAGTCAGACGCTTAACCAACTAAGCCATCCAGGCGCCCCAGTATGTGTGCTTAAACAAACCAACAACCAGAGTAACCAGACTAGAGGAGGGAAGAGATAAGGAGAAAAAGAAGGAAGAATGTGTCTATATAACAAGAATTGTCTGAGAATCAATTCAGGCAATGCAACAGTGCTGGTCTGGTGGAGGTGCCATCTGGTTCATCAGTGTCAATCCTGCTCCAGTAGATACACAGTCACTAGGCATGGAGGGGAGTGGTTTGGTGTAGGCAGGTCCTGCCTCCACTGTGGGCCCTGCTGTCATATCTCTGAGGCCCCACCTTGGTTGTGATGGGGAGAAAAATGGCAACACTCTAGTGTCTCCTTCAGGGACCTGGTGCCCCAAACCACTTTGTTCAAGTTGTCCTCACTGTGCTTAACAAGGAGGTTTGTCTTGCTCTGCTGATTCACGTGCCTGACACTTGGCTGGAATTTAAGCTCTCACCCTCTACAGCTCAGTATTGGGAAAGCACTGCTCAGTACTGCCCGATATGTGGTCTCTGGCTGGGGGATGCAGACAGGTTTTGTCCTATCACATAGCACTCCAAGGAGGGGATTGCTTTCTCCTACTGTGGACTGTGCCCCTGACCTAGTCACCAAACCCAGGGTTGGCTTTCCCCACACCAGGTGTGCAATCTGGGCAGCTGACCCCAGTCCAGAGAAAGCTCCACAATTAGTGATTGGATCTTTCTCTGTCCAGGTCTGTGGTTTTTCTCTTGTCGAGATATAGTCTTATGCTTCTCCAGTCTCTCTTTCTCTTCCCTTGGCCTCTCTTAAGAAGGGGATCCCTACCCTACGTTCGTTTTATCTCTCCCAGTTCACAACCATGCACCTGTGGCCTGTCAGCTTGTCCTCATAGGTAGGGAGCACAAATGTCTCTTTTCCTCCTGGACACAGGGTTCAAAGTCCTTTGGCTTCAACATTTCCTTGAGAGAAGAGGGAAGTTCAGATCCCCTTACTTCTCTGTCATGTTGGCCCCTCACTTCTGTTTAGTGCCATTATATTACTTTTTTTTTTTTGTAGTTTCTGAAAATTTTCTCCTACCCTTTTTTGTCTTGGTTACTTTGGTCATTCCTTTCCACTTAAAGATGCCCCTTTAATATTTCTTGCAAGGCTGGTGTAGTGTCACAAGCTCCTTTAGTCTTTTGTTTGTGAAATTATCATTCTTCCAATTTTGAATGTTACATTTGCTGGAGAGAGTATTCTTGGCTGCAGCTTCTTCCCATTCAGCTCTTTGAATTTATCATGCCACTTCTTTCTGGCTTGCCAAGTTTCTTTTGAGAAATCTGCAGCTAGCTTTACTGGTCTTCCCTTGTAAGTTAAGGACTTTCTTTGTCTTGCTGTTTTGGCAATTTTTTGCGTATCATCATATTTTGCAAATTTAATTACAGCATGTCTTTATATTGACCTACTCTTATTGATTTTAATTGGAATTATCTTCATTTAAATGCCTATTTAAATGGAATTATTTAAATGTCTTTTATTTTTCTCCGATTAGGGGAGTTTTCAACTATTATTTCTTCAAATAAATTTTATGACCCCCTTTCTCTTATTTTTCTTCTGGAACATGTATAATACAAATGTTATTGTTTGATGGAGCACCTGAGTTTCCTAAGACTATTTTTGGTTTCCATAATACTTTCTCTCTTTTGATCAGCTTTCTTATTTTCCATAATTTTGTCTTCTATATCACTAATCCATTTCTCAGATTATTCCATCCTGTTGTTCTGTGCATCAAACCTGTTTTTAATCTGTTACTGTATTCTTTATTTCTGATTGTTATTTTTGTTTAACTCTTATCTCTGTTGTAAGGATCCTCTTGATGTCTTCCATTTGTTTCTCAAGCCCAGTGTACATCCTTGTGATTGTTGCTTTAAACTATCCACCAGTCACATTTCTTATACCTGTTTCACTTACATTTCTGGCCATGACCTTTTCTTGTTCTTTTATTTGGAATGGATGCTTCTTATTGGCATTTTGTCTGTCTCTGCATTCTGTGTTTTAGAAAAGCCACTTATTTTTTCCACTCCTGATAGTAATGGCTTTTGAAAAAGAGAATATATAGTGTGGGGTCTGGGGGTTCAGGGAGTGTCTTTAGGGAGTGTTGTGTGCACTCTGCTGTGATGTTTTAGCTCCTCTATTCTTCAGGCCAGTTGTCTGCAGTGTTTGGTTCTTGGCCAGAATGTGGTGAGTTTTAACTCCAGGTGTGCTCCAATATCCTTGATAAATGACACTTGTTAATACTTCCACTAGAACTGAAGCCCGTAGAACTTTCTGGTTGAGAGATGTGGTGTGGATAGGTGTTTCTGTTGGTCTTCTGAGGAAGGGGCCTACTGAGCTGGGACTGACACAAGGTTGACTGAGAAGGGCAGTCCTGACAGAGTGCAAGGGTTTGGGCGTGGGTGTAAGTAAGTTAGACAGCTTGTGTTGGTGTTATGCTGTTTCCTTCAAGTGGCTCTATGTTTATGCTGGAGCAGAGGAGGGAGATGATGCCAAGCAGCAACTTTGTCCCTGGAGAGGCATTTCAGTGAAAGCTGCCTCTTAGGAAAGTATTGTGAGAAGAGAAAATAATCTTCCTTCTGTGTGTTTCAGACATTTTTCAGATCACTGTTTCCACATTATCTATGGGTTCTTTGCCTGCCTTCTTTCCAGAAACAGTAAAGGGCCATCCAGACTCTAACCCAGCTAAGTCTGCTGACCTTTAAAACTCCAGGATTTGGAGATATGATATGGGCAAGGCCTTATGCTCTGGGGGAGACCAGTCTCACTGAGAATAAGACAAGCATAAGTGAGAAGGGCAGTCCCTTCAGAGCACAAAGGTTGTGGTGCTTGATGTCAACAAGTTAGGTAGCCAATGTAGATGCTGCACTGTCTCACACAGGTGGCTCTGTGTTTATGATCAGGGGCAGAGAGGAAAATGGTGCTGGCCCATTCTTTTATCCCTGGAGAGGTGTGTCTGTGCATGCTGCCTCTCAGAGACATGGTCCAAGAGCGAATAATTCTCTCCTCATGTGCCCCAGGCATTCATCAAATTGCTATTTCCAGTCGGTCTGCCCCCAGGTTGTTTGCCTGTCTTCTCTCCAAGAGCAGGGCATTATTTATGCTCCATTCCAGCCACATTTGCTGATATTTAAAACTCTAGGATTCAAGCACCACTGGTTGCAGGAACTCATGAAAATCCATCTTTATCATTTTCTAAGCTAATGCTGAATATTTACACAGGGAAGCCTTGCCATCGTACGTAGAGATGGGCATAAGGTCATACATACAATGGAAACACGCCTATACACACATTGTATTTTATATAAATGAGGTCTGTCCTCCACATTGGGTGGAGATTTTAATATTATAATGAGGTAAATGTAGTTGTCAGTCATCCTAGAGATAATTCCATAGTCCTTATGCACAGGCAGGGGTCAAACGTTAAGCTCAAACTGGTCTGAGTGGTCTGGGCTGTCATTGGGTCTTGTCAGAACGGTGGCTATCTCTCCAAGGATGGTGTCATTTTCCATGTGCCTGTGTCAGGAGAGAACCCCGAAAGAAGGGCTTAAGAAAACAAGGGTCTCTGAGTATAAACAGATGGGCAGTAAATGTCTGATTTTAGAGTCCAGCCAGTAATAATGTAACTCCTACTTACTTTTCCTTTGAGTACTCATTCTAGATTGATTTTTTCCATGCTAAAAGGACTGTATAAACATAAAAAAGAGTTCACCATGTTATTGGCCTTATAGACACACTCCCATATATATATCTTCAAAAGAAGATCCCCTTATGAACCTCTCTCAGAGATCTTCTGATAAACTGGTAAATTCCCTTAAACAGCTAGTAGTAGACTCTGATGGATAATAGAGACTACAGACGGGATTTTGTAAAAAGTGGTACAAGCCAACAAAGGGTGAAAATTCTTAACCAAAATGAGCTCCTTTTGAATCTCCATTTGAGTGCCAAGTCTAGAGAGGAAAATGAAATTTTATGTTCTCCCTTCATTTTCAAGTCCAGAACTATTGGTTATTGAACCTTCCCCTACTGGTTATCTCATTTTGTTTAACTGGTCTTGGCTTTCTTCCTGCCTGAGGCAGCAGATTGTTTTTGTTTTTTTTGTGTTGGTTATTACTGAAAGTGGCTCTAGACCTTGAGAAGGGAGTATACTTTGCTCCCTCTTTGGGGACCTCTCTTACACCCAAAGAATGTGTTCAATACTTCCAAAATATTTAAAATTACACCTATGGACCCAGAAATAAGCAAACTGAAGATGATGTAGATTAATAGGTAGATAAACTTTTATGTTATTTAATAACTGAAATCACCTGTTTATTATCTTACAAAAATTTACAAAAATAATGCAGTTTTAAGGCAATTCAAAATTTACCTGTTTCTTTGCCAATCCCAAGGCTTTCCGTGTTTATCTCAAACCACTTGTAAATTATTGACCTTAAGAAATCAAGATCTGTCTTGGAGAAACTTGCATTCTTTCTCTGTGACTTAAATTTATATATCTTATGATATCTATATATATACATAGATATAGATAGATAGATAGATATATCATGGTTTGATATATAAACACAACCCACAATCACCTGAGACTCATGGAGGAATGAAAAGGAAAAAATACTATTTAAAAATACTATTTAATAGAAATACTATTGAATTAAAATATAAATATATAAAATAAATAAATAAATAAATACACACACACACACACACACACACACACTGGGTATTTTTATACCTCCAGATGGTGTTGTTGAAATTAATGAAATTAATTTGTAAAACAGTTCTATGTAATTGGTTTAAAAGGAAGTGCTTATAAGAATTGAGCGTTCAAATACTCAGAAAGATATAAACAAATTCAAATAATTTTTACAAGTTTAGATGATCTAGTAAAATATATGACATAAAAGCTAGTTTAAGGTTGATCATTTTATTAAAACAGGAATGTCTTCAGAGTTATCAGCATTAAATATAAAAGTTTTATTCTACTGAGTTTACTAGCCAAGATCTGTAAAAAAAAAATAGTAGCGTGGAATAATGCCTGACTTTGTTTAATGTTTTATAAAGCTTTATAGGTCATCTAAACAAAATTATTAAGAACAGGTGAGCTACATATATATGAGATAAAATTTTATAAATGAAAGTTTCAACAATATTCATTTCGACTTAAATAGCCTTCACAAATTCTTTAATACTCTTAAACTTTAAAGATTTGCTAAGTTTAAATTAGATAATGGGTAGTCATTAAATATCCAGATCATTTCCAAATAAGATATGGTATTAAATTATTAATTATTCAATATAAGTTTATCTACCTTTTGCTTCATTACAGAGAATCTAAAAGATATCTGGATGCATTTGTGCTACAATGGAAATTTTTTAAAAAGCTACTTTTTAAAGATTATGAAATTTATTCATAAATCTGAAATCTAAAGAAAGCTAGTAAAATAAAAGATACACAATTGCTTATGATTTAGTTTTCATTAGAAATTAAGGTTTCTTGGGGCACTAGGTGGCTCAGTTGGTTAAGTGTCTGACTTCGGTTCAGGCCATGGTCTCGTGGTTCATGAGTTTGAGTCTAGTGTCAGGCTCTGTGCTGACAGATAAGAGCCTGGAGGCTACTTACTTTGGATTCTGTGTCTCCTACTTTCTCTGCCCCTACTCCTTCTCTCAAAAATAAATAAATATTTTTTAAAAAGAAATTAAAGTTTCTTGAGTTGCCTGAGTGGGTCAGTTGGCTGAACATCCAACTTTTTATTTCAGCTCAGGTAATGGTCCCAGGGTCGTGGGATTGAGCTTTGCGTTGAGCTCCCCACTGAGCAAGGAGTCTGCTTGGGATTTTCTCTCTCTCTCTCTCTCTCCCTTTCTGTTCCTCTCCCCGATTCATGCACACTTTATCTCTATATCTGAAAAAAAATTTTTAAAGAAATTCTGGTTTCTGAAGATTAAAAAATTCTAATAAATGTAATTATAGATAATAACTTCTGTGGAAAAGGAGTATTTAGAAAAAAATCTTATGTAGTCAAGCTGGGTTTCATACAACAGCAACAACAACAGAATCTATAAAGGTTGTGGGACATGTGAATGAAGTCCATTCAGCTTCTGTAAAAACAGCTCTTCAGGGAAAGATTTTTGCCATCCTGATGTCCTTTTAACATGACAACAGTCTGGAAGCAGAGAAATTAAGGGGACTAAACAATGCCTGTAAATTAAATAAACAGTTGGGGTCCAGGGATCCATTTGTTTTTTTCCTGGCTTCCTCATAAACTCCGTTTTCAACTTTTACATTTCTTCACTCAACATAAGACACTTAAAATGACTCCTGTTATGAATAGATATTGGTGGGGAGACTTATATAAAATTGCAAAAACAGTCTACCAGAAATGTCTGACTTCTCAGGTTGTTTAGAGTTTGATATAAAGGGAAGAACTGTTAAAAAGAAAACCACAAGACCAAAACAACATCACTTAAGCCAAGTCACCAAACTGGGGCTTGATATGTAACCTCTTGCACTTTCCACCATCCCCAGAAATCTAGTCTTAATTGGTCAGGCAGGAATTTTCTGATTAACATCAATAATCTGTCAGATGGACCCTCTTCATCCCCCAAAAAGAAGATGCAATAATGCACTAAGACCAGTTTGTCTCCAAAAGAAAGTGACCTCACCTAAAATAATCTTTTTTCCACTTATGTATTCCTTTTCCTGCTTTCAAAAACTTTTCCATTTCTGTAGCCCTTTGGAATTTCCCTTTACTTACCAGATGGGACTCTGCTCAATTCCTGAAGTGTTTAATAAACTGAATTAGATCTTCAAGTTTACTCACGTGAATTTTGCTTTTTGACAATTCTAAGTGAAGTAAATCAGAGAAAGACAAATACAATATGATTTCATTTAATGTGGAATCTAAAACAAACAAATAAACAAACAAACAACAACAGCAAAAATTCTCCAAGAAACAGAAAGGTTTGGTGCAAAGTAATGGGTAATAGTGCTCAAAGTGTACAAACTTCTAGTTATAAGATAAGTAAGTTCTAAGGGTGCAATGTACAGCCTGGTAACTATAATTAATACTTTATTGTATATTTGAGAGCTGTTGAAAGAGTAGAAATTAAAAGTTCTCACTTCAAAAAGAAAACACCTTGTAGCTATGTGAGGCAATGGATATGTTAACTTTATTGTAGTAATTATTTTGTTACACGTATATGTATATATACATAAAATCATCATGTTTTGCACATTGAAATTATGTGTCAATTATATCTTAAAGCTGGAGAAATGTTGAAAAAATTAAATAAAATTTATTCTGATAATTACCCTGAGGAAAGACAAAGGTGACAAAAGAGTAGGGTGACTCTAAGCATGTCTCTTCCTCCCAACAGCTCGATAAATATTAAATCATTCTAAACACCCAAGAAATTGATCAGACATCTTAGAGAACAAATCTGCATGTTTAAAAACAAACAAACTAAAGTAACCTGTGGAAGGGAGGAACTACAGGGTTGAGTTGTGGGAGAAAAGAGCCTCAGGTGCTGTGATAGGGAGAGAGTAAGGATGGGAAAAATAATAGAGTAAAAATACACACAGGGGACTGGGGAAGAAAACTGTTCCCCAAAACCACTGACAAAGAAAAGGGAGAAGGTTTCAATACCACCATTTTTTAAAGAAACAGTGGAGAACAGAGTCTGAAGTTTCAGAGGTCAATATCTGCAGTGCTCTGGTGAGGAAGCAGGGCAGAGCCCCAATACCAGGCAGCATAGTCTGAGGATCCCCTGGGTTGCATGGAGAGAAGGAGTTCCCCTGCTTGGAGTGCATTGGGTAGAGGTGATAAGCCTCTGTGTGGACAAAGACCCTGTGGGCACCATTGACTTGATCCATTCACCAGTATAGGAATAAAGATGCTGACTGGGGGCAGCAAACCCTGGCACCAGCTGTGTGTTGTGACTTACCGTAAATTCTGAGTTGCTGCCAC
Source organism: Hyaena hyaena (assembly GCF_003009895.1). NCBI lineage: Eukaryota > Metazoa > Chordata > Mammalia > Carnivora > Hyaenidae > Hyaena > Hyaena hyaena. Next base: position 505,178 of record NW_024081548.1, on the reverse strand, counting down.
TATGCAGCAATGACTGCTTTCTGTGACATGCTGGCACCAGCCACAATAAGGTAGGACCCTCCTTCAGAAATCAGTGTACGTCTGAGTTGTAGGGGTCCCTGAAGTGGGGAGTTTTGAAACACAGATGCACCTGAGATAAAACACAGGAGTGCTGAGATGCCTGGCAGGTGGACAGCTCAGTCAAAGACAGGGAGAAGGTGGGGATCTGACAGAACACTGGGACACAGGAAGGGTGATTGGAAACTGTGAGGGCCCAAACTTCATGTTCTGGAGACTAGACAGTGGTGTGAAGCAATTTTCACCCATAGCCCACCAGTATTAATGGACCTCAGTGAGTTAAACAGTGCCACCAAGTGGAGAATTGAGTCATTATAGCTTCACTCTCCTGCCCCAATCAGGCACATCTCCACTAGGGCAAATACACCAGATAATCACAGCAGCATGCCACTCCCACAGAACAGCACAAACCTCTCCCATGCACTAAGTGTATTGATCACAGAGTGCTACAAAGCTTCAGCTCTAGGGGAAGCAGAATCTAACCTCTTTTGTTTTGTTTTGTTTTGTTTTTGTTTGTTTCTTTGCTTCTGTTTCTGTTTGAACCCACCTTTGAAACAGAAAGAGCAAGCAAATTTTATTATATTTATATATATATATATATTTTAATTTTTTTCTTTTTTCTAACGAGTCTTTTTTCTATCTAGCAGACAAAAACATACATAAGATCTAGCTTCCTTTATTTTTTATTTAAAATTTTATTTTATTTTATTATTATTTCCATCCAAAATGATATGATGAAGGAATTCACCCCAATAGAAAGATGAGAAGGAAATCATGGCCAGAGATTTAATCAATACAGATGTCTGAAGTAGAATTTAAAACAACAATTTTAAGGATTCTAGCTGGGCTTGGGGAAAAAAATCATAGAAGACACTAGAAAATCCCTTACTGCAGTGAAAAAATAACTAAAATCCAGTTAGGGAGAAATTTAAAATGCTACAACTGAAATGAAAACCTGATTGTTGTAATACAGCAAGGATGGATAGATGAAGCAAAGGAACAGATTAGTGATATAGAATATAAACTCATGGAAAATAATGAAGCTGAAAAGAAAAGGGTAATAAAGGTAACAAATCACAAAGGGAGACTTAGGGAAGTCAGTTAATTATTAAAATGGGATGATATTCCTGTCACAGGAATCCCAGAAGATAAAGAGAGAAAAAGAAAGGGGTCGGGAGAGAAGGTTTAGTGAGCAAATTATATCTTAAAACGTCCCTAAATTGGAGAAGGAGTCAGACATCAAAATCCAAAAATCACAGAGAACTCCCATTAAATTCAACAAAAGCTGACTAATGCCAAGACATTTCATATTTCAATTCACAAATTACACAGTCAAGGAAAGAATTCTGAAAGCAGCAAAGGAAAATAGTCCTTAACATACAAGTAAAGACAGATCAAGTTCATAACAGATATGTCTACAGAAACTTGGCAGGCAGGAGAGAATGGCAGAATATATTCAATTGCTGAATGGGAATAAAATGTAGTCAAGAATGCTAAATCCAGCAAAGCTGTCATTCAGAATAAAAAGAGAGATAGTTTCCCAGACAAACAAATACTAAAGAATTTTGTGACCATTAAACAAGCCCTAGAGAAATGTTAAGGGGGACTCTTAGAGGGGAAAATAAAAGACCAAAAATGACAAGATTATACAGGAACAGAGAACATCACCAGGAACACCAATGTTACAAGTAACACAATGGCAGTAAACTCATATCTTTCAATAAACACCCTAAATGTTGGAGCTCCTAACTGGTGCAGTTGGTTAAACATAACCCTTGAACTCGGCTCAAGTCATAATCTCACAGTTTGTGAGTTCAAATACCACATCAGGCTATGTGCTCATGGTGCAGAGTCTGCTTGGGATTCTGTCTCTCCTTCTCTCTGAATCACCTCCACTTGTGCTCTCTCTCTCTCTCTCTCTCTCTCTCAAAATAAATCAATAAAAGCTTAAAAAGAACCACCATAAATGTAAAGTGTTCCAATCAAAAGATAAAGGGTATAGTAATGGATTTAAAAAAATCATCTACATACTGCCTACAAGACACACATTTTGGAACCAAAGACATCAACAGATTGAAAGCTAGGACCATCTCTCATGTTGATGGAGGTCAAAGGAAAGGCTGGGTGGCCATGCTTATAACAGATAAGCTACACTTTAAAGATTATAAGAAGAGATTAATGAGGGCATTATATCATAATTAATGTGTCTATCTATCAAGATCTAACTTGTAAATATTTATGCCCCCAATACAAATATATAAATCAGAAACATTAAAAAAAAACCTCATTGGTAATAATACAATAATAGTTTGGGACTTTAATATCCTACCTACAGCAATGGACAGATAATCTAAGCAGAATATTAACGAGGAAACAAAGGCTTTGGATGACACATTGGACTAGATGGACTTAACAGATATATTCAGATCATTTCATCCTAAAGCAGGAAAATACACATTCTTTTCAAGTGCACACAGAACTCCAGAATAGATCACAGAATAGATCGCATGCTGCATCACAAATCAGCACTCACAACTACAAAAAGATCAAGGCCATACCCTGAACATGTATATTTTCATACCACAAAACATGCTCTGAAAGTTGAAGTCAACTATAAGAAAAAACTTGGAAAGACCACAAGTACACGGAAGTTAAAGAACATCCTACTAAAAAACAAATGGGTTAACCAATAGATTAAAGATAGAATAAAAAGCTACATGGAAGCAAATGAAATTGAAAACATGACTATCCCAAACCTATGGAATTCACCAAACGCAGTCTTAAGAGTATATTCCAACACACGGCTACTTTAAAAAGCAAGGAAGATCGCATATACACAACCTAACTTTAAAATTAATGGAGAGAAAAGGAGTCATAAATAAAGTTAGAACAAAATAATACTTATTTTAAATAAATTATTAATAATAAAATAATAAATAATAAACAAAATAAATAATAGAAACTAGAGCAGAAGTAAATAATAAACTAAACAAACAACAGTAGAACAGATTAAGCAAACTTTTTGAAAGACTTAATAAAATTGAGGAACCCTTAGCCATATTTATCAAATAGAAGAGAGTACCCAAATAAATAAAATCATGAATGGAAGTGAAGAGATCACAACAAACACAACAGAAATAAAATTATAAGAGAAAATTATGAAAATTTATATGCAAACAAACTGGGCAATCTAGAAGAAATGGATAAATTCCTAGAAACATACAAACTATCAAAAGCATACAAACTGTCAAAAGTGAAACAAGAAGAAATAGAAAGTTTGAAAAGTCCCATAACAACCAAAGAAATTGAAAAAGTAGTAAAAAATCTCCCAACAAGCTAAAGTCCAGGGTCAGATGCCTTACCAAAGGGAATTCAAGCAGACAATTATTATAGAAGAGTTAATATCCATTCTCAAACTATTCCAAAAATTAGAAATGTAAGGAAAACTTCCAAACTTTCTATGAAACAAGCATTACCTTGATTCCAAAACAAAGTCTCCGCTAAAAAGAAATTTAAGCCAACACACTGATGAACCTGGCTGGAAAAAAAAAAAAAAAAAATCTCAAAAAGATACAGTACATTTAAAGAAGTATTCACCATGACCAAATGGAAATAATTTCTGGGTTGCAGGGTTCCTTCAATATTGATGTCTGTCAACGTGATACACAACAGTAATAAAAGAAAGAATAATAACCATATAATCTTCTCAACAGATGCAGAGAAACCATTTAGCAAAATACAGTATCCTTTCTTGATAAAAAACCCTCAGCAAAGTATGGATACATGGAACATACCTCAACACCATAAAGACGATAAATGAAAGACCCACAGATAATATCATCCTCAATGGGGAAAACTGAGAGCCCCATGATCAGGAATAAGACAATGATGTTCACTCTCACCATTGCTATAACATAGTACTGAAAGACTTAGCGTCAGCAATCAAACAACAAACAAATAAAAAGCATCAAACTCTGCAAAGAAGAAGTCAAACTTTCACTTTTTGCAGACAACATGATACTGTATGTGGAAAATCCAAAAGCCTCCATCAAAAAATTGTTAGAACTAATACATGAATTCAATAAAGTCGCAGGATATAAAATAAATGTATATAAATCTGTTGCATTTATATACATCAGTAACGAAGCAGCAGAAAAAAGAAATAAAAGACTCAATCCATTTTTTGGAAGGCAGCTATGCTCACCACTATACCATCAACGCTGCTTGGCTCAATCTATTTTTTGATTGCAACAAAAACAATTAGATACCAGAAATAAACCTACCCCAATAGATAAAAGTTCTGTAGTCTGAAAGCAATAAAACACTTATTAAGAAATTGGCTCAGAAGTTAAGCATCCAACTCTAGATTTTGGTTCAAGTCATAATCTCATGGTTCATGGGTTCAAGTCCCTCTCTCTGCTCCTCCCCTGCTCATGTTCTATCAAAATAAATAAACTTAAAATTTTTAATAAAAAATGAAAAAATGCCATGTTCATGGATTGGAAGAGCTTATATTTTAAAATGTCTGTATTGCTGAAAGCAATCTACACTTTAATGTAATCCCTTTCAAAATACCCCATAATTTTTCACTGATATAGAACAATCTTAAAATTTGTATGGAACCATAAAAGACCCTCAAGAGCCAAAGCAATTTTAATAAGAAAAACAAAACTGGAGGCATAATGATTCTGAATTTCAAGCTATGTTATAAAAAGATAGAGTCATCAAGACCATATGGTACTGGTACAAAAACAGAAAAAATAGATCAATGTAACAGAAAAGTAATCCCAGAAATTGACCCATAACTTTATGGTTAACTAATCTTCAACAAAGCAAGAGAGAATATCCAATGGGAAAAAATACATATCTTAAACAAATGGTGCTGGGGAAAATAGGCAGCAGCATGAAGAAAAAATTAAACTAGAAAATTTTATTAAACTATACACAAAAATAAATTTAAAACAGATGAAATACTGAAATTTGAGACAGGAAACTATCAAAATTCCAGAGGACAACACAATTAGTGACTTCTTTGACTTTGACTGGAGCAACTTCTTACCAGACGTGTTGCCAGACACAAGAGAAACATAAGCAAACATGAACTATTGGGACTTCATCAAAATAGAAAGCTTCTGGACAACAAAAGAAACAGAAAAACTAAATGGCAGCCAATGGAATGAAAGAAGATATTTGCAAATGACATATGTGATAAAGGACTAGAATCCAAAATCTATAAAGAATTTAACGAACTTAAACCCCTCCCCAAAAAATAATCAGTTATGAAATGATCAGAAAACATGAAGACATTTCTCCAAAGAAGATGTCCAGATAACTATCAGACACATGAAAAGATGTTCAACATCGCTCATAATTAGGAAAATACGAATCAAAACCTCGATAAGATACCACCTCACACCTGTCAGAATGGAGAAAATTAACAACACAAGAAACAACAGGTGTTAGTGAGGATGCTGAGAAAGGGGAAAACTCTTACACTGTTGCTGGGAATGACAAGTCATACAGTCACTACAGAAAACAATATAGAGGCTCCTCAAAGAGTTAAAAATAGAACACTCTTGGGGCGCCTGGGTGGCTTAGTCGGTTAAGCGTCTGACTTTCGCTTAGGTCATGTTCTCGCGGTTCGTGGGTTCGAGCCCCGCGTCGGGCTCTGTGCTGACTGCCAGCTCGGAGCCTGGAGCCTGTTTCAGAGTCTGTGTCTCCCTCTCTCTCTCACCCTCCCCTGCTCACGCTGTCTCTCTCTCTCTCTCTCCTAGAAATAAATAAAAATATTTAAAAAAAATAGAACACTCTGATCAGCAAAAGCACTACTAGATACTTACAAAAATGATACAAAAATATAGATGTAAAGGGGTACATATGCCAAAGTGATTATAGCAGCATTATAACCAATTGCTAAATTATGGAGAGAAGCCAAAAGTCCATCAAAATGGATAAGGAAGATGTGGTATATATATGCAATGGAATGTTATGTAGCCATCAAAAGGAATAAAATTCTGCAATCTGCAATGATGTGGATGGAGCTAGAGTGTTTTGGTTTTTTTTTTTTTTTTTACAAATAGTTTATTATCAAGTTGGTTTGCATATAACACCCAGTGATCATCCCCACAAGTACCCTCCTCCATGTCCAACTCCTCCCTCCCCCACACACACCCATGAGTCCTCAGTTTGTTCTCAGCATTCAAGAGACTCTCATGGTTTGCCTCTCTCCCTCTCCCCCACCATTTTCCCCCTTAACTTCTCCTCGAGGTTCTCCATTAAGTTCCTCCTAATCCTCCATTCCTGCAAACATATGGTATTTGTCCTTCTCTGCCTGACTTATTTCGCTCAGCATAACACCCTTAAGGTCCATCCATGTTGCTACACATGGCCATATTTCATTATTTCTGATTGCCATGTAGTATGCCATCATATAGATAAACCACATCTTCTAGACCCATTCGTCCATTGATGGACACTTAGGCTCTTTCCATGTTATGGCTATTGTTGAGAGTGCTGCTATGAATTTTGGGGTACATGTGCTCCTATGCATCAGCACTCTATTTCCCTTGGGTTAATTCCTAGCAGTGCTAATACTGGGTCATAGGGGAGTTTTATTGTTAATTATTTGAGTAACCTCCACACTGTTTTCCAGAGGGGCTGCACCAGTTTACATTCCCGCCAACAGAGTAGGAGGGTGCCCGTTTCTCCACATCTTTGCCAGCATCTAGAGTCCTCTGATTTGCTCATTTTAGCCACTCTGACTGGCATGAGGCAGTATCTCATTGTGGTTTTGATTTGTATTTCTCTGATGAGGAGGGATGCTGATCATCGTTTCATGTGTCTGTTGGTCATCTAGATATCCTCTTTGGAGAAGTGTCTGTTCATATCTTCTGCCCACTTCTTAATTAGGTTGTTTGTTTTTCGGGTGTGGAGTTCGGTGAGTTCCTTATAGATTCTGGATATTAACCCTTTATCTGATATAGTCATTTGCAACTATTTTTTCCCATTCTGTCAGTTGCCTATTAGTTTTATGGATTGTTTCTTTTGCCATGAAGAAGCTTTTAATCTTGATGAGGTCCCAATAGTTTTTTTTTTCTTCTTGATTCTTTTGCTTTTGGGGGTGTGTCAAGTAAGAAATGCTGCGTTGTAGGTCAAGGAGGTTGTTTCCTGCTTTCTCCTCTAGGGTTTTGATGGTTTCCTGTCTGACGTTCAGGTCCTTTAACCATTTTGATTTTATTTTTGTGTATGGTGTGAGAAAATGATCTAATTTCATTCTTCTGCATGTTACTGTCCAGTTTTCCCAGACCATCTGTTAAAGAGGCTGTCTTTTTTTCCATTGGATACTCTTTCCTGCTTTGTCAAAGATTAGTAGGCTGTATACTTTTGGGTCCAATTCTGAGTTCTCAATTCTATTCCATTGGTCTATGTGTCTGTTTTGTGCCAATATCATACTGTCTTGATGATGACAGCTTTGTAGTAGACATTAAAGTCTGGGATGGTGTTGCCTCCAATTTTGGTTTTCTTCTTTAATATTACTTTGGTTATTCGAGGTCTTTTGTGGTTGCATACAAATTTTAGGATAGTTTGTTCTAGTTTGGAGAAGTATGCTGCTGCAATTTTGATTGGGATTGCATTGAATGTGTAGATTGCTTTGGATAGTAAAGACATTTTAACTGTATTTATTCTTCCAATCCATGAGCATGGGATGTTTTTCCATTTCTTTGTGTCTTCAATTTCCTTCATAAATTTTCTATAGTTTTCATCATACAGATATCTTATATCCTTGGTCAGGTTTATTCCTAGGTACTTTATGGTTTTTGGTGCAATTGTGAATGGGATCAGTTTCTTGATTTCTCTTTCTATTGCTTCATTATTGGTGTATAAAAGTGCAACCGATTTCTGTACGTTGATTATGTACCCTGCAACTTTCCTGAATTCTTGGATCAGTTCTAGTAGGCTTCTGGTCGAGTCTGTTGGGTTTTCTATGTAGAGTATCATGTCGTGGGCAAAGAGTGAAAGTTTGACTTCTTCTTTGCCAATTCTGATGCCTTTGATTTCCTTTTATTGTCTGATGGCTGATGACAGGACTTCCAGCACTATGTTAAACAATAGTGATGAGAGTGAACATCCCTGTCGTGCTCCTGATCTCAGGGGGAAAGCTCTCAGGTTTTCCCCTTTGAGGATGATGTTAGCTGAGGGCTTCTCATAGATAGCTTTAATGATGTTTAATTAAGTTCCTTCTATCCCGACTTTCTCGAGGGTCTTATTAAGAAGGGATGCTGTATTTCGTAAAATGCTTTTTCTGCATCTATCTACATGATCATATGTTTTTTTTCTTTTCTTTGTTGATGTGATGTATCACATTTATTGATTTGCGTATATTGACCAGCCCTGTAACCCAGGAATGAATCCCAGTTGATCTTGCTGGATAATTCTTTTTATGTGCTGCTGGATTCGATTTGCAAGTCTCTTGTTGAGGATTTTTGCATCTGTATTCATCTAGGATAATGGCCTGTAGTTCTCCTTTTTTGCTGTGTCTCTGTCTGACTTGGTAATCAAAGCCATGCTGGCTTCATAAAATGAGTCTGACAGTTTTCCTTCGATTTCTATTTTTTGGAACAGGTTGAGAAGAATTGGTATTAATTCTGTTTTAAATGTCTGGCAAAATTCCCCAGGGAAGCCATCAGGCCCATGGCTCTTATTTGCTGGGAGATTTTTGATAATTGATTTGATTTCCTCACTAGTTATGGGTCTGTTCATATTTTCTACCTCTTCCCTTGTAGATTTGGTAGTGAGTGTGTGTTTAGGAATTTGTCCATTTCTTCTAAGTTGCCCAACTTGGTGGCATATAATTTTCATAGTATTCCCTGATAACTGGTTGTATTTCTGAGGGTTTGGTTGTAATAAGTCCATTTTCATTCATGATTTTGTCTATTTGGGTGCTCTCTCTTTTCTTTTTGAGAATCCTGGCTAGAGGCTTATCAATTTTGTTTATTTTTTCAAAAAACCAACTCTTGGTTTCATGGATCTGTTCAATTGTTTCTTTGGTCTCTATGTTGTTTATTTCTGCTCTGATTTTTTACTATTTCTCTTCGTCTACTGGGTTTGGGGTGCTCTTGTTGCTCTGCCTCTAGTTCCTTTAGGTGAGCTGTTAGATTTTGCATTTGTGCTTTTTCTAATTTGTTGAAATAGGCCTGGAGAGCAATGTACTTTCCTCTTAGGAGTGTCTTTGCCACATCCCATAGAGTTTGGACTGTTGTATTTTCACTTTCATTTGTTTCCATATGTTTTTAAATTTCTTCTTTGATTGCCTGATTGGCCCATTCATTCTTTAGTAGGGTGTTCTTTAGCCTCCATATTTTTGGAGGTTTTCTTAACTTCTTCCTGTGATTGATATTAAGTTTCAAAGCATTATGATCTGAAAGTGTGCATGTTATGATCTCAATTTTTTATATTTATTGAGGGATGCTTTATGTCCCAGTATGTGATCTATCTTGGAGAATGTGCCATGAACACTTGAGAAGAAAGTGAATTCCATGGCCTCACGCAGTAGAGTTCTAACTATATCTGTCAAATCCATCTGGTCTAATGTGTCATTCAAGTCCATTGTTTCTTTAGTGATTTTCTGTCTGGTTGATCTATCCATTGATGTAAATGGAATATCAAAATCCCCTACTATTAGCACATTCTTGTCTATAAGATTGTTTCTGCTTGTGATTATTGTTTTAGATATTTAGGTGCTCCCATATTCGGTGTGTAGACATTTATGATTGTTAGTTTTTCCTGATGGATAGACCCTGTAATTATTATATAATGCTCTTCTTCATTCCTTGTTATTGTCTTTAATTTAAAGTCCAGTTTGTCTGATATAAGTATAGCTACTCCAGCTTTCTTTTGACTTCCTGTAGCATAATAGATATTTCTCCTTCCCCTTACTTTTAATATGAAGGTATCTTCCAGTCTACAATGCGTTTTTTGTAGACAGCAAATAGATGGATTTTTTTAAATCCATTCTGCTACCCTATGCCTTTTGATGTGAACATTCAGTCCATTTACATTCAGTGTTATTATTGAAATATGTGGGTTTAGAGTCTTGTGTCCTTTGGTGGATTCATGCTTGTGGTGGTGTCTCCGGTATTTTGCATTCCTTGCAACACTTCCCTCAGAGAATCCCCCTCAGGATTTCTTGTAGGGCTGGCTTAGTGGTGACAAATTCTTTCAATTTTTGTTTATTTGGAAAGACTTTTATCTCTCCTTCTATTCTAAATGACAGGCTTGCTGGAGAGAGGATTCTTGGCTGCATCATTTTTCTGTTCATCTCATTGTAAATCTCCTGCCATTCCTTTCTGGTCTGCAAAGTTTCATTAGATAGGTCTGTCACCACTCTGATAGGTTTCCCTTTGTTTCTTAGGGCTCTTTTCTCCTTAGCTGCTTTCAAAATTCTTACTTTGTCCTTATATAATGCCAGTTTCACTACGATATGCCGTGCAGAAAATCGATTCAAGTTACGTCTGAGGAGAGTTCTCTGTGCGTCTTGAATTTCAACTTCTACTCCCTCTCCAGGTTGGGGACGTTCTCTGCTATAATTAGTTCCAGGACTCCTTCATCACCTTTCCCTCTCTCTTCCTCTTCTAGAATTCCTATGATACGGATATTGTTCCATTTGATTGTATTGCTGAGCTCTCGAACTCTTCTTTCATGTTCTTGGATCAGTTTACCTCTCTTTTTCTCAGTTTCTTCTTTTTTTATAACAGTGTCTTCTAAATCACTTGTTCTCCTTTCTGCCTCTTCAATCCCTGCATTGGACACCTCCAGTTTATTGTGTATCTCATATATCACATTTTTTAATTCACCATCCTATTTTTAAGTTCCATATTGCTTTTAGCCATAGTTTCTCTGATGTCCCCATGCTTTTTTCAAGCCTGGCGATTAATGTTATGATTATTGTTCTAAATTCTTGTTCAGTTATGATGCTTATATGTTTTGAGCAGTTCTCTAGCTGTCATTTCTTCCTGGAGCTTCTTTAGAGGAGAGTTCCTTTGTTTCATCATTTTGGTTAGCTTTCTATCTTGTTAATTTTAAAAGTTTGTTGTACACTCTGCTCTTGCGAGTTCTGCTGTATTAGAGAGGACCCTTTTTACTGTTCAGGAAGTGTTCTTTGGATGGTGTCTCTTGGTTTCTCTTGTTGACCGTTTGGTTATTTTGTTTCCCTACTGGTAGTGGTATTTGGGATCTCCACCATGTGTAGTTTGGCTTGTTTCTTTAGGCAGCCTTGGAGAAAAAAACTAACAACCACAGAGGAACACAGGTACACAAACGCAGGTACAAAAACCAATAAACACGCAAACCCAGACTCAGGTAAAAACAGCTACAAGAACAAGAAAACAGCTATCTGGAAGGGATTGGCGTGGTTTGGTGTAGGCAGGTCTTGTCTCCACTGTGTCTGCTGACTGTTCCTGAGGCCACGCCTAGGTGGTTGTGGGAGAAGAATGGCGTCACCCCAGTCCCTTCTCAACCAAGTATTGCAAATCACTTCCTCGTATCCTATCTCCCTGTGCTGAGGATGTAGCCAAGGTGGGCTGAATTCTATGCCCCATGCCGTGCCTTATTTCCAGGTCCCAGCCTGTGAGCTTTGTTATACTGCCCTGAACAGTCCTGCAGATCACTGCTTCCCTGTTACTTGGGGGTTGAGTGGGGAGTGGGGGAAGTGTCACAGCCTCAGACCTGTCTGGGTCAAGCAGGGATTCAACAAGAATGAGTTCGGGGAATGTAGCAACTTCAGGTCCACAGAGTCCTCATGGCCGCAGCGCGCCACCGCAGCCTCAGCTGGCCACTGTTGCGCATGCCAATGCCGCTTCACTGGGCGCTGGTGCCACTTCACCAGGTCGCTGCTGCCCCCTCTGCAGGCGTTGCTGCAGGTTCACTGGGCCGCTGCCACCATGGATGGTGCTGCACCCGCGGCAGTTCAGTTTTTCCTGGTGCCTTCTGGGACCAGGGCACCTAGTTTAAAGTCAACACCCCAGCCAGAGCTAAAAAACACTGCCTTTCTAATCTGAGGGTTTTTATTTTCCTCTTCTCCAGGAATGGTTCTTTGAGCAATCTCAGCTTTTCTTTCCTTTTCCCTGGACTCGCAGCAGCTTGCCATCACTCGCCAGTTAATAACTCACCGCATTTGCACGCAAGCCGGGTTCCCTCCCCTCCCTCCGTATCTCTGGGTTCGTCCGCTTTTTTCTTTCCCAGTTTGCACTCACGCACTTATGAGGTTTCCTTCCCAGTGTACTCTGTCTCTTTCTCTTCCCAAATTCCTGTGGCTCATTGTCCTATGACTCCAGGCCTTCTCTGTTTGAGAGATGGGTGCAGGCGAAATGTAAAGAGCTCCTTACTTCTCTGCCATCTTGCCTCCCGCCTGGAGCTACAGTGTATTATGCTAGGCAAAATGAGTCAGGGACACCTGGGTGGCTCAGTCGTTAAGCATCCAACTCCTTATTTTGGCTTAAGTCATAAATCACAGTTCATGGTTTTGAACCTTCTGCTGTCAGCACAGAGCTTGCTTGGGGTTCTCTCTCTCTCTCTCTCTCTACCTCCTTGCTCTCTCTCTCTCAAAAATAAATAAATATTTGGAAAATGAATAAGTGAATCAAAGAAATACAAATACCATATGATTTCACTCTTATGCGGTATTTAAGAAAAAAGAGATAAACATATGGGAGGGGAGAAAAGAAAGGGAGGAACTAATCATAAGAGGCTCTTAAAGAACAAACTGAAGATTGATGGAGGAATGTGGGTGAGGGATGGGCTAGATGGGTGATGACTATTAAGGGGAGCATTTGTTATGATGATCACTGTGTGTGGTATGTAAGTAATGAATCATTGAATTTTACTTCTGAAAGCAATATTGCTTGGTATGTTAGCTAACCAGAATTCAAATAAAAATTTGAAAAAGCAATTATTTTGATTTTTTTATGTTATTACGAATGGGATCCCAATATTTATTTCTTATTATTGTTAATATGTAGTAATGCAACCAAATTTTGTATTTTGACTTTCTGCTTTACTCATTTTTTTATTACTGTTGTTTATTGGTGCTGTCTTTTGGATTTTTATATACAAGATTATGACATCAATAAACTGAGACAATTTTACTTCTTTTCTGATTTTCATAACTTTTATTTCTTGTTTTTATGTAATTGCTTCTGGCTAGCACATCTGGTACTATATTGAATAAAAGAGGTGAGACTGAGCATTTTGGCTTGTTCCTGGTTTTAGAGGGATATCTTTAAACTTTCACTGTTGGGGTTGTTTGCTGTGGATTTATCATATATAGCCTTTATTATGTAGATGTATGATATTTATTTAGTCAATTTATTATTGGGAGTTTTTACCATTAATATTTCTTGGATTTGTCAAATGCTTTACTACATCTATATGAGATTTATATTAGTTGTTTTATTTTATTCCATTAATGTGGTATATTATATAGATTGATTTCTGTATGTGAAATCATCTTGGAATAACAGGATTCCTTTTAACAATCTGTTGAATTCAGTTTGGTAATATCTTAACTGAGAATTCTCACATGTATATTCTTTAGGCATATTGGCCTGTATTTTTACTTGATTATAATATTCTATTCTGGCTTTTTTATAACAAGGTGCCATTCTTGCAAAATTAGTTTGAGAGTGTTTCCTCTCATACAAATTTATGAAGAGATTGAGAAGAATAGGTATGAATTCTTTTTCAAATGATTAATGCAACTGACCCATGAAACTACCTGATCCTTGACTTAACTTTATAGGAAAGTTTTGGTTACTGATTCAATGTACTTTCTTGTTACTAGTCTGTTTAGTTGTTTTTTCTTCTCATGGTTAAGATTTGGTAGGATGTATGTTTTGAGGAATGTATCCTTTTTATGTAGGTTACCAGTTTGCTAACATAATTTTTCATAGCTGTCTCTTACTGTTTTTGTGTATCCATTGTAATGCTGCCTCTTTCATATATAATTTTATTTATTTGGGTCCTCTGTTTTTCTGTCTTGGTAAATCTAGCTAAAATTTACTCAATTTTTAAAAAATTATTGTTTAGTTATTTCTTCTCTGATATTTGCTATATCCTTTCTTCTGACAACTTTGGGCTTAGTTGTTTTTTTTCTAGTTTTTCAAATTCTATGAAGTGTAAAGTCACATTTTATATTTAATATCTTCTTTTTTGTTTTTCTCTTTTTTCTTTTTTTAAATGAGGGCATTTTGCTATGGTTTATAATTATTATGCTGTGTTTTCATTTTCAATTGTTTCAAGACATTTCCTTTCCATTTTTGATTTCATCTTTAACCCATTGATCATTCAAGAGTATGTTGTTTAACTTGCCCATATTTGTGAATTTTCCAGTTTTCTTCCTTTTATTCATTTTCAGTTTCATAAACATGTCATAAATAACACTCAATATAATATCAATTTATTAAAATTTGCTGGAACTTGTTCCACAACCTAATTATAACCCAATTTGAAGATTGTTTGCTGTGCCTTTGAGAAGAATGGATGAATTTTCTTTTTAATGCTAGCAATGTCCACTTGGTTTAAATTTCAACTCCAGTGTTTCCTTACTGATATTCCATTCATTGTTAAAAGTGGAGTATTGGAGGTTCCCATTATCATTTTTTTGGGTCTATTTCTCACATCATATCTGTATTTGCTTCATATATTTAGATATTGTGATGTTTGGTTCATATATACTTATAATTTTTATAACTTGCTAAAGTATTGCTCTGTTTATCATTATTTAATGGTCTTCTTTGTCTATTGCTACACTTTTTGACTTAAAGCTGTCTTGTCTGATATAAGCACAGCTAGCATGGCTCTCTTTTGGTTTTTATTTATGTGAAATATATTTTTCAATGTTTTTATTTGAGCCTATGTACATTTTTAAAACTGAAATGAGTATCTGTATACAAAATATAGGTTGGTTTCTTTAGCCACTTAGCTACTCTGCACATTTTTATTTTTGTGATTTAATATCCTTAAAGCAATATTGATAATAATTTAAAGTAATTGTTGATAGGTAAGGATTTACTATTGCCATTTTGTTCATTGTTTCCTGGCTTTTTTTTTTCTTTCTCTCGTTTCTTTGTTCCTCTTTTCCTCTCTTGCTGTCTGTTTTCTGTTGTGAATTTTTGATTTTCTATAATGGTATACCTGGATTCTGTTAACTTTATTTTGTGTGTAACTCATATAGGTATTTGTTTTATTGTTATTTTCAAGGCTTACTTAAAATATGATAGAAAAATATTTTTAAGCTGATAACAACTTAATTTTCTCACCTACTAAACCTCTACATTTTTACACTTTCTCCCACATTTTATGTTTGATGTTACATGTACATATTTTATACTCTGTATCCATTAGTAAATTATTGTTGTTAAGGTTATTTTAAATTATTTTTGTCTTTTAACCTTTATACTAGAGTTTAGTGGTTAACATACCACCATGTTACAATTATTAGAATATTCTGAATCTGATCAAATACACTTTTTAATGAATGTGCTGTATATTTTCATATACAGTAAAACCTCATGTTGTAAGTAACTTGGTCTGAGTGTTCCTCAAGATGAGCAAACATTTCTAATAAATTTTAACTTGATAAGCAAGTGATATCTTCCAATATGAGTAGTAGATGACACCGAATGTCATATGATCACAACTGAGCCAATGGTGCTTCCCTCTCTCTCTTGCTGTAGGATTGTGGGTGATTGTATCTCATGCTCAGATGCTCAGTCTCCGGTCATTTGGCGGATATTGATAATTTATCAGAATGTTGGAAGATGACCACAGTTGGCACTAGTGTATTTTTTTGTTACTTCAAGACACCTATGGAAAATCCTTTACTTCTCCATACAAGAGTAAGCTTAAGAAAGTTTTGCTGCATTCTAGGTCAGGCTGTCTGCAGATATAGACTCTTTCTTCTATGGCCTTATTGGCATTTAAATTACATACAGTATATGACAAGAACTTAGTATTACTATACAGTAGTCAACATCTGTGTGAGCATATAGAATGGTCCCCATGCAGAAAAAGATTCCATTGAGGCAATAGCAGTGATTCTATTAGTGATCATGAAAGTCATTTTACACAGGAAGATTTTCAAAGGTAAGTGTACGTAAATTTCTTTCTTTTTCTTTATATTTCATATTTGTATTTTCTTAATTATTTTACCTTATATTACAGTGTTATAATCATTTTTATATAAATACTTTTGGACTGTGGAACAAAGTCTGAGCTTCCATTATGTAATATGGGGAAATTCACTTTGGTATACAAATCCTTTGGATTACATATGTTTCTGGAATGAATTATGCCTACAAACCAAGGTTTTACTATATTTTCATGTTTATAATTATTGTTCTTTTATTTCTTCTTGAAGAAATTTTGGGATTTCTTGCAAGGTATTTCTTATGTAGAGGAACTCCCTCAGCTTTTGTTTGTTTGGGGAAGCTTTTATTTTACCTTCACCTAAAGAATCGTATTGCCAAATAATATATTTTGGGGGGCACTTGGGTGGTTCAGTCAGATAAGCATCCTATTCTTGATTTTGTCTCAGGTAATGATCTCACTGGTTTGAGTGATTGAGCCCTGTATTGGGTTCTGTGTTGATAGCATGGAGCCTACCTGGGATTCTCTCTCACTCTCTCATTCTGCCTCTCCCTTGCTCACACACACACCCTCTCTCTGAAAATAAATAAATAAATGTTTTAAAATGTAAAAAAATAATAATTTAAAAAATTTGTCAGATAGAAAACCTAGAAATGGTTCCACAACTATATGGTCAACTTATCTTTGACAAAGCAGGAAAGAACATCTAATGGAAAATAAGACAGTCTTCAACAAATGATGTTGGGAAAACTGGATAGTGAAATAAAGAGGAATGAAAGTGGACCACTTTTTTACACCATATACAAGAATAAATTCAAAATGGATAAAAGACCTAAATGTGAGACAGGAAACCATTTCTCACAGAGAAATCAGACAGAAGCCTCTTTGACCTCAGATGGAGCAACTTCTTACTAGACACATTGCCAAAGGCAAGTGAAACAAAGGCAAGCATAAACTATTAGGACTTCATCAAGATAAGAACCTTCTGGGGCTCCTGGGTGGCTCATCAGTTAAGAGTCCAACTTCGGCTCAGGTCATGATCTCACAGTTTGTGGGTTTAAGCCCCGCATCAGGCTCTGTGCTGACAGCTAGCTCAGAGCCTGGAGCCTGTTTCAAATTCTGTGTCTCCCTCTCTCTCTGACCCTCCCCTGCTCATGCTGTCTCTCTCATATAAATAAATAAAAGACATTTAAAAAGATAAGAAGCTTCTGCACAGCAAAAGAAACAACAAACCTAAGAGGGAAACCAAAGAAATGGGAGAATATAATTGCAAAGACATATCTGATAAAGAGATAGTATCCAAAATATATAAAGAACTTACTAAACTCAACACTCCAAAGCAAACAACCCAGTCAAGAAAAGTGCAAAAGATATGAACATTTTTTTTTAAATAAGACATCCAGATGGCTACACACATGAAAAGATGCTCAACATGACTCATCATCAGGAGAATACAAATCACAACCACAATGAGATATTACCTCACATTCATCAGAATGGCTAAAGCTCAGAACACAAGAAATAACAAATGTTGGTGAGGATGTGGAGAAAGGGGAAGCATCCTACAGTGTTGGTGGGAAACTATACTTATGTAACCACTCTGGAGAACAGTATGAAGTTCCTCAAAAAACTAAAAGTAGGAGGGAGGAGGAGCAAGATGGCGGAGAAGTAGGGAGCTCTGTACCTGCACTCGCGCCCATGCATCACACGGAAAAGATCTGAAGCCGTAGGAAACCGTACCAAACTCAAGAGATTGGGAGGAAAAGGACGCAGATTCCACTGAGAAAGCCTTCTAACGTGAGTGCGAATGGGGAAGATAAAATCAGGCCTGGAGTGGAGACTGGAGAGACGGGCCACCCCCCTCTGTGGGGAGTGAGAGGGGCAAAAGAGAGTCCGAAACAGAAAAACCTCCACTCGGGGGGGGAAAACCTCCGCTCGGGGTGTAGAAAAACTTTGCACTCAAAATACCTGCGCTTCAGGCCCCCCCACACTCCAAGTCGCCTGGGAGAGGCTACGCTCGCGGTTTGCTTTTTGGGCGGGCTACTGGCTGGCTGGGAGAGGTTACGCGCCTGCAGCCATTGCCCTCCAGGGGCGGGCTTGGACCCCTGGAGGAGGCGTGCACAGACATCGGGTGTCCTTGCTCCTAGCTGGTTGGAACTCTAGAGGGAAGGCAAAGCGCAAAAACTGGCAGATTTGACCATGAGCTGGTGTTTTGGGTGATTGAGACAGAGAGGGAACTTGATTTCCTTACTCCAGCGGGCTCAGCACGCTGGCAGACGAGGCCCCCCGCCCAGCCCAGGCTCCCCAGCCGACCTGAAAATAGAGCAGCCGCTTCTGGCTCCACCCCCAGAGTTAGCCTGGAAGATTGGAATTGCCCTGAGGGGGTACCCAGGGGATCTCCTGAGGCAATTTCAGCTGGGTGCTTGGCCTGGGATTTGGAGGCTGGGACTGGCCTGAGTTGAAAAGCACAACAAACTTTGGCTGAGCCCTGGGAGTTTACACGCCTATAAAAGCCAGGTGGAGTGCCACCACTCTCCTCCCTACAACCGCCAAGACAGAACCCCCACCAGACGCATTGGATTACACCACGCCCATCCCTGCTTGTGAGCTGCCCTCCTCCCTTTTCCCTTTTTTTTTTTTTTTTTGGTTTTGGTGTTCTGGGTTTGTTTTTTTTTTCTTTTTTTCCACAGAACACTGACCTCATTACCTCTTGTCACCGGCGTACTTAAACAAATTTAGTCCATTCTGTAGAAGTAAATTCTACAACTCCCGACCTTTCCATCTCTTTCTCTCAGGAGTAATTAGACTATATAGTTTCTCTGGATAAACCAGCGTCCTTCTCTCACCTAACCAACCATACTCCACCTTTTAACTCTTTGAAAAAAGCTTCTTATCCCTTCTGCCTGTTCATTCTATTTCCAATTTTGCTTCATCCCCCCACCTCCCCTCTTCTCTCTCTGTCTCGATGCTCTTCAACCAGCACTGCATACATCCGGCTATTTAATTTTATCTGGGAAATCTGGTTATATGCTATAAACCTTTCTTTGTCCATTGGTATTCTTCTTTTTTCCTTTTCTTTTTTTCCTTTTGACCTTTTTATGTATTCTTTGATTTTCTATTATTTGCCCTCCCTCCTCCGTCTTTTCCCTCAACTTTTTCGCTCTCCCTCTCGGTTTACATTTTAGTCGGATTTGTCTGTGCATTTGTGTGGCCCTGCGCCCTGTGTGTTTGTTAGTCTGTTTTCCTCTCCAGGGCTACGTCAAGAAACAAGGAAAGTACACATGGTGGAGAAGCCCAGATATCACTACAAGTAGGAAAACAAAATAACCATAGTCTCAACAAGAGAGACAAAGAGATACGATTCAAAAAACACTCTCTGAAAAGATAGGCCCTGGACAGTCAAAGAGTCTTCCAGGATACAGCAGCGCTCACAGGTGCAGAGAGCATAACAGATCTTAAAAACTAACAAGAGCCAGAAAACTAACTAAAATGACGAAACGAAAAAGCTCTCCCTAAAAGAAACTCAGAGCAGAATTGACAGCTAATGACCTGCTCAAAACAGATATAAGCAGCATATATGAACAAGATTTTAGATTAATAATCATAATATTAATAGGTAGGCTTGAGAAAAACATAAGGGATGTCAAAGAAACTATGGCTACAGACAAAATGGAGAATATAAATAGGCATGAAGAATTAAAAAATGTGATAAATGAGATACATAATAAATTAGACGGATTGAAGAGGCAGAAAGGAGAATAAGAAATTTAGAAGACACCGTTATAGAATAACAAGAAGCTGACAAAAAAAGAGACAAATTGATCCAGGAACAGGAAAGAAGAGTTCAAGAGCTCGGAGATATGGTCAAACGCAACAATATCCATATCATAGGAATCCCAGAAGACAAAGAGAGAAGGAAAGGTGCTGAAAGAGTCCTGGAACAAATTATACAGAGAACTTCCACGACCTGGGAAAAGAAGTAAACGTTTAAATACAAGAGGCTCAGAGGATCCCCCTCTGACATAATCTGAATCAACCTTCTGCAAGGCATTTCATTGTAAAAATGGCAAAATATAAGGACAAAGAGAAAATTTTGAAAGCAGCTAGGGAAAAAAGGGCCCTAACATACAAAGGCAAACCTATCAGAGTGGTGACAGACCTATCTACTGAAACGTGGCAGGTCAGAAAGGAATGGCAGAGATCTTCAATGTGATGAACAGAAAAAACATGCAGCCAAGAATCCTTTATCCAGTAAGCCTGTCATTCAAAATAGAAGGAGAGATAAAAATCTTTCCAAATAAGCAGAAATTGAGAGAATTTGTCACCACTAACCCAGCCCTACAAGAAATCCTGAGGGGGATGCTCTGAAGGAAACGTTGCAAGAAGATAAGATACCAGAGACACCACCACAAGCATGAACTCCACAAAGGACACAATGACTCTAAACCCATATATCTCAATAATAACACTGAATGTAAATGGGCTGAATGCTCCAATCAAAGACATAAGGTAGCAAAATGGATGAATAAACAAAATCCATCTATATGCTGTCTACAAGAAACTCATTTTACACTGGAAGATACCTTCAGATTAAAAGTAAGGGGATGGTGGGGCGCCAGGGTGGCTTAGTCGGTTAAGCGTCCGACTTTCGTTTAGGTCATGATCTCACGGTTCGTGGGTTCGAGCCCCGCGTAGGGCTCTGTGCTGACTGCCAGCTCAGAGCCTGGAGCCTGTTTCAGTCTGTGACTCCCTCTCTCTCTGACCCTCCCCTGCTCACGTTCTCTCTCTCTCTCGAAATAAATTTAAAAAAAAAAACCTTAAAAAAAATAAAAAAGAAAAAGTAAGGGGATGGAGAAACATATATCATGCTCAGGGAAATCAAAAGAAAGCCGGAGTAGCTATACTTATATCAGACAAACTGGGCTTTAAATTAAAGACGACAAGAGTTGAAGAAGGGCATTACATAATAATTACAGGGTCCATCCATCAGGAAGAACTAACTATCATAAATGTCTAAGTACCGAATATGGGAGCACCTAAATATCTAAAACAATTAATCACAAACAAGAACAAGGTTATAGGTAAGAATGTGCTAATAGCAGGGGATTTAAAACTCCACTTACAGCAATGGATAGATCAACCAGACAGAAAATCACTAAAGAAATAATGGATTTGAAAGACACATTGGACCAGATGGATATGACGGATATATTTAGAACTCTCCATCCTGAGGCTATGGAATTTACTTTTTTCTCAAGTGCCCATGGCACATTCTCCAAGTTAGATCACATACTGGGACATAAAACAGCCCTCAATAAATATAAAAGAATGGAGATCATACCATGCACACTGTCAGATTGTAATGCTTTGAAACTTGAAATCAATTACAGGAAGAAGTCTGGAAAACCTCCAAAAACATGGAGGTTAAAGAACACCCTACTAAAGAATGAATGAGCTAATCAGGCAATTAGAGATGAAATTAAAAAAATATATGGAAACAAATGAAACTGAAAACACAACAATTCAAAATCATTGGGATGCAGCAAAGGCAGTCCTAAGAGGAAAGTACATTGCTCTCTAGGGCCTATTTCAAGAGATTGGAAAAAGCGCAAGTCCGAAATCTAACAGCTCACCTAAAGGAACTAGAAGCAGCGAAACAAGAACTCCCTAAACCAAGTAGAAGAAGAGAAATAGTAAAAATTAGAGCAGAAATAAACAACATAGAGACCAAAGAAACAATTGAACAGATCCATGAAACGAAGAGTTGTTTTTTTTTTTTTTAAATGTTTTTTTTTATTTATTTCTAGGAGAGAGAGAGAGAGACAGCGTGAGCAGGGGAGGGTCAGAGAGAGAGGGATTCACAGACTGAAACAGGCTCCAGGCTCCGAGCTGGCAGTCAGCACAGAGCCCGACGCGGGGCCTGAACCCATGAACCGCGAGATCATGACCTGAGCGAAAGTCGGACGCTTAACCAACTACGCCATCCGGGCGCCCCACGAAGAGTTGGTTTTTTGAAAAAATAAACAAAATTGACAAACCTCTAGCCAGACTTATCAAAAAGAAAACAGAGAGCACACAAATAGACAAAATTATGAATGAAAATTGAGTTATTACAACCAACCCCTCAGAAACACAAGCAATCAAGCAATTATCAGGGAATACTATGAAAAATTATATGCCAACAAATTGGACAACTTAGAAGAAATGGACAAATTCCTAAACACACACTCACTACCAAAATTCACACGGGAAGAAATAGATACCTGAACAGACCCATAACGAGTGAAGAAATCGAATGAGTTACCAAAAATCTCCCAACAAGTAAGAGCCCTGGACCTGATGGTTTCCCTGGGGAATTCTACCAGACATTTAAAACAGAATTAATCCCAATTCTTCTCAAGCTATTCCAAAAAATCGAAATCGAAGGAAAACTCCCGGGATCGTTTTATGAAGCCAGCATCACACTGATTCCCAAGCCTGACAGAGATCCAGCAAAAAAAGAGAACTACAGGCCAATATCCTTGATGAATACGGATGCAAAAATTCTCAACAAGATCCTTGCAAATCGAATCCAGCAGCATATCAAAAGAATCATCCACCAAGATCAAGTGGGATTCATTCCTGGGTTACAGGGCTGGTTCAACATTCGCAAATCAATCAATGTGATCCATCATATCAATAAAAGAAAAGATAAAAACCATATGATCCTGTCAATAGATGCAGAAAAAGCATTTGACAAAATACAGCATCCCTTCTTAATAAAGACTCTCGAGAAAGTTGGGATAGAAGGAACCTACTTAAACATCATCAAAGCCATCTATGAGAAGCCTTCAGCTAACATCATCCTCAACGGGGAAAAACTGAGAGCTTTCCCCCTGAGATCAGGAACACGACAGGGATGTCCACTCTCACCACTGTTGTTTAACATAGTGCTGGAAGTCCTAGCATCAGCCATCAGACAACAAAAGGAAATCAAAGGCATCAGAATTGGCAAAGAGGAAGTCAAACTTTCACTCTTCGCAGATGACATGATACTCTACATAGAAAACCCGACAGACTCCACCAGAAGCCTACTAGAACTGATCCAAGAATTCAGCCAAGTTGCAGGGTACAAAATCAACGTACAGAAATCGGTTGCATTTTTATACACCAATAATGAAGCAACAGAAAGAGAAATCAAGAAACTGATCCCATTCACAATTGCACAAAAAACCATAAAATACCTCGGAATAAACCTAACCAAGGATACAAGAGATCTGTATGATGAAAACTATAGAAAACTTATGAAGGAAATTGAAGAAGACACAAAGAAATGGAAAAACATTCCATGCTCATGGATAGGAAGAATAAATATAGTTAAGATGTCATTACTACCTAAAGCACTCTACACATTCAATGCAATTCCAATCAAAATTGCACCAGCATACTTCTCAAAACTAGAACAAACTATCCAAAAATTTGTATGGAACCACAAAAGACCCCGAATAGCCAAAGTAATACTGAAAAATAAAACCAAAACGGGAGGTATCACCATCCCAGACTTCAGCCTCTACTACAAAGCTGTCATCCTCAAGACAGTATGGTATTGGCACAAAAACAGACACATAGACCAATGGAACAGAATTGAGAACTCAGAAGTGGACCCAAAAGTATACAGCCAACTGATCTTTGACAAAGCAGGAAAGAATATCCAATGGAAAAAAGACAGCCTTTTTAACAGATGGTGTTGGGAGAACTGGACAGCAACATGCAGAAGAATGAAACTAGATCATTTTCTCACACCATGCACAAAAATCAACTCAAAATGGATAAAGGACCTGAACGTGAGACAGGAAACTATCAACACCCTAGAGGAGAAAGCAGGAAACAACCTCCTTGACCTCCACCGCAGCAACTTCTTACTTGACACATCCCCAAAAGCAAGGGAATCAAGAGCAAAAATAAACTGTTGGGACCTCATCAAGATTAAAAGCTTCTGCACAGCCAAGGAAACAACCCAGAAAATTAATAGGCAACCAACGGAATGGGAAAAGATAGTTGCAAATGACATATCAGATAAAGGGTTAATATCCAGAATCTATAAGGAACTCACCAAACTACACGCCCGAAAAACAAACAACCCAGTGAAGAAATGGGCAGAAGACATGAACAGACACTTCTCCAAAGAGGACATCCAGATGGCCAACAGACACATGAAACGATGCTCAGCATCCCTCCTCATCAGGGAAATACAAATCAAAACCACACTGAGATACCACCTCACGCCAGTCAGAGTGGCTAAAATGAGCAAATCAGAGAACTCTAGATGCTGGCGAGGATGTGGAGAAACGGGCACCCTCCTACACTGTTGGTGGGAATGTAAACTGGTACAGCCCCTCTGGAAAACAGTGTGGAGGTTCCTCAGGAAACTAACAATAGAACTCCCCTATGACCCAGCAATAGCACTGCTAGGAATTTACCCAAGGGATACAGAAATGCTGAGGCATAGGAGCACATGTACCCCAATGTTCATAGCAGCACTCTCCACAATAGCTAAAACATGGAAAGAGCCTAAGTGTCCATCAACAGATGAATGGATCAAGAAGATGTGGTTTATCTATACCATGGAATACTACATGGCAATGAGAAACAATGAAATCTGGCCATGTGTAGCAACATGGATGGACCTTGAGGGTGTTATGCTGAGCGAAATAAGTCAGGCAGAGAAGGACAAATATCATATGTTTGCACGTATAGGAGGATTAGGAGGAACTTGACGGAGGAACAAGGGGGAGAAGAAGGGCGGAAATGGTGGGGGAAAGGGAGAGAGGCAAACCATGAGAGACTCTTGAATGCTGACAAAAACTGAGGACTGATGGATGTGGGGGGTAGGTGGGTTGGGCATGGAGGAGGACACTTGTGGGGATGAGCACTGAGTGTTATGTGGAAACTAATTTGACAATAAACTATTTGTAAAAAAAAAAAAATGTGTGTTGAATTTGAGGCGCCTGGTTGGCTCAGATGGTTGAGCGTCCAGCTCTTGGTTTCAGCACAGGTTATGATCTCAGAGTTTTGTGAGCTCGAGCCCCATATTGGGCTCTGCGCTGGCAGTGTGGAACTTGCTTGGGATTCTCTCTCCTTCTTTCTCTACGCTTCCCCTATTTGTGTTATCTCTGTCTCTCTCAAAGTAAGTAAATAAGCTTAAAAGTTTTAAAACATTATGTTTTGAATTTTTACAAATGTTTATAATTACTGAGGTGTGTAATAATTTAAAATCTTTGCTATTTATATTATACATGCCTTATGCATTTTATTTTTATTTATTTATTCCCTAGTTTCCTGTTACTAATATTTGTGTTGAATTGTTTTGTTGTAATAAAACTTAAATTTCTTTGTCTTTTTTCTTTGTGTGTATATTTAAAACACAAAGTTATTTTATTTGTGGTTACTAATGGAATTACATTTAACAATCTAGAGCTACAACACACATTAAGTTTTATAGTATTTAACCTCAATAAGTTACAAAAATTCAGCTGCATTACATTTCCATTCCTCTCAGTTGTTGATATTAAGTTATATCCTTATATATTGTTGTTCAGAAACATAAATTAGTATTTTTATGTGTCATTTTCTTAGGTTTTGTGGAAAACAAAGGCATAGTTATGTAGCAAAGTTGTAATTATACCAGCTTTTTAGACATACATATATATTAGTGTCTTAAATCATGTATATATCATAAAGTGGAGTTATTAAACATTGTTACAATTCTAACTTTATTATTGCCTTTGTGTTCAGTTTTGTTAAGGTCTTTGTTTCTTCATAGGGCTACAAGTTACTGTAACAATGTAACTTCATTTCATTCTTCTGGATTCCCTTTTACATTTTTTGAATGGCAGGTCTAGTGGTAACAATCCCACATACCTTTATTTATTTAAACATGTTTCCATCTCTCTCTATCTTTTGAAGCACAAAATTGCTGAATATAGAATTAGTTACAGACTTTCTTTTAAGCACATTTAATGAAATAGTTCACTGATATTGGCCTTTAGAGTTACTGACAAGAATTTTGCTAATAATCTTACTGAGGATTCTCTGTATGTGATATGATGCTTCTTTTTGCATTCAAATGGTTACTTTGACTTAGGCATTTAACAATTTTATTATATTTGTTGGTGTGGGTCTCTTTGAACTCATTAGACTAAAAGTTTATTGGGGTTTTTGTAATTTTATACTCATGTATTTTATCAAATTTGGGTAGTTTTCAGCCATTATTCCCTCAAGTATTTTTTTCTCTTTGTCTTTCAGGTCTCCTCCTGAGACTCCCACAATGCATATGTTGGCCTCATTGATAGTGTCCCACAGATAACCTTAAGCTTTTGGGGTCTTTTAAATCATTTTTCCTTTCTGTCCCTCCAATTCAATGATTCTCATTGTCATATCTTCAAGTTTATTATTTTTTTTTTCTTAATGTTCAAATATTCTCTGGGGCGGGGGCTTGGTGGCCCAGTAGGTTGAGCCATTCCGTTTCAGGTCATTATCCCAGGGTTGTGGAATTGATCTGCATGTTGGGCTTTGCACTGAGTATAGAGCCTGCTTAAGATTCTTTTTCTCTCCCTCTGCCCCTTTCCCTCACTCACACTTCTCTCTTTCTTTCTCAAAAAAAAAAAAAATAAAGTGAATATTCTGTGGAATGCCTATATAATTTTACATTTTTAGTTATAATTTTAAATTTTTAGTTATAATTTTCAGTTCCAGAAATTATTTTTGTTTCTTTTCAAGCTTCCTGTCTTTTTATTAGTATTTTCATTTTATTTATAAAAGACTGATAACTCTTGAAATCAGAGATCTTCTTTGCCAGGCTTTGGCTTTGTTCTTGTTTTTCTATTTTTTTATTTTTATAGTTAAACTATGTGTTTTGTATTAGCTCAAGGTATAAACTAAACATCTTTCTCCAGTCTTTACTGAGTACACCTTTCCTTGATCATGAATAGTAGCTTCCTAATATTCAATATGCATGCAGTTATTGTTTTATTTTTAATAGTTTATTGTCAAGTTGGTTTCCATATAACACCCAGTGCTCATCCCTACACGTGCCCTTCTCCATGTCCATCACCCTCCTTTCCTTCTCACCCACCCCCATCAGCCCTCAGTTTGTTGTTGGAACTTTAACACCCCATTTTCAACAATAGATAAATCATTGAGTTAGAAAAAAATTGAATAACATATAGGCCAAATGGACCTAACAGACATATACAGAATATTCAATCTGACAGCAGTAAAACATATATTTTTTCTCAAGTACATGCAGAAAATGCTCCAGGATATCTTCTATGTTAGGCCACAAACAGATTTTAGAATATTCAAAAGATTCAAATTGTACAAAGTATCATCTTGAACTGAAATGTCATGAAGCTAGAAATAAATAACAGGAGGGAAAAAAATAGAAAATTTATTAAACAGCACTTTCCTGAACAGTCAGTGGACCAAATTTAAAAAATACAAATTAAAATGTATCTTAATACAAACAAAAATGGAAACACCACACAGCGAAATTTATGGGATTTAAAATAAGTAGTCTAAGAGAGAACTGTATAGCTATAAATGCAACCAACCTTACGTGCCATAGAAATATGAAAAGCCCAAACTAAGCTCAAATTAAAATAAGGAAGAAAGTAAAATAAAAATTAGAGCAAATATAAATGAAATAAAGAACAATCAAACAATAGCATAGATTAACAAAACTGATAGGTCGTTCTTTGAAAACATGAACAGAATTGACAAACCTTTGCTACATCACTGAAGAAGAAAAAGAGAGAAGACTCAAACAAAATGTCTTAAAAATGGAAGAGAAAATATTGCAACTGAAAAAGACTACTGTAAACAACCAGACACCAACTAACTGGAATACCTAGAGAATGGGATAAATTCTTACAAACATACAACATGCCAAGATTGAAACAAGAAATAGGAAATCTGAACAGGCTAATTACTTGGAAGGATTTTCAATCTGTAGTCAAAAATATCTCAATAAACAAAATACCAGGAACAAGTGGCTTTACTGGTGAATTTTCCCAAACATTGAAAAAAATCACCAGCAATTCTTTTCAAACTCTCAAAATATTAAAGAAGAGAAACGCTCTCACAATCATTTTATGAGTTCAGCATTACTTTGATACCAGAGCCAGAAAAAAAGACACTAAAGGAAAAGAAAACTGTAGGTCAATAGGCCTGATTAGCATAAATCCAAAAGTTCTCAATAATTAACAATACGTAATAGAGCATGATCAAATGGCACATCTCTGGATTGCAAGAATGGTTCAACGTCTGCAAATAAATCAATGTGATACATAAGACTAATAAAGTAAAAAATAAAATTATATTCTCATTTCAGTAAAGACAAAATATATTTGAATATTTTTACATTTATTCACCATAAAACTCTCAACGTATTAAATATAGAAGGATTGTGTATAATATAATATAGGCCATATAGGGGAAGCCCACAGCTTAGCACCATTCTCAATAGTGAGGTGTTAAAATAATCTCTTGTGTGCTCAGGAACAAGATAGTGGTGACTACTTTCACCACTGCTCATCAACATAATACTGAAGATCTTGCCTGGCAATCATTAAAAATAAATAAACCCGCAT
This sequence comes from Hyaena hyaena, assembly GCF_003009895.1. Lineage (NCBI taxonomy): Eukaryota > Metazoa > Chordata > Mammalia > Carnivora > Hyaenidae > Hyaena > Hyaena hyaena. Next base: position 476,349 of record NW_024081548.1, on the reverse strand, counting down.
CTAAATCAGAAAGGAAGAAGTAAAATTTCTGTGTGAAAATGGCATATTTCTACATAGAAGAATTTTAAAAACTCTGCAAAGAAGCTGTTAGATCTAATCAATAAACAATAAAGTTGTAAAACAAAATCAACACTATAAGTCAGTAGTGCTTCTACACACTAATAGTGAGTTATTTGGTTACAAAAATACAAAGATTACCATTCCATTTACATTAGCTTAAAAAACACTACAAGTACTAAGTCATGCATTTGTTTTCTGTACAAGTACATCCTGATACCAGGCATCAGTATTAGCTCTTGACTGGAGCCTACCTTACCTTCCAATGTTGTTTGTTTGTTTGTTTGTTTTATCTCAAAGCCTCAGGCTATCTTCAAACTGGATCTTTCATCTATATTTTTTCATGACCTCCCTCATGCCGTTTCCATGCTATGAATTTACCCTCTGATTTCTTTTTACATCCTAAGAGTCCAAAAATGTTCGGCTAAAAAAACATTTCTACGTGAAATTTGTCTCTACTGTCCGTGAGAATACGCACACCTCTGAGACATATCGTACATTGTTTATACTCCTCTCACAGGCCTTATGTCATTTATTCCTGTATTTTACTCATTTCTTTCAAAATTTCAACAAAAAGTTCTACTTAAATGATATGGTTACGTGTGTTATCATGTGAAATTAGCTTTAAAATGTCTTTAATACATCAGAGTGGTGTATAGCTACTTAAAAATCACAAACGAATGATAAGTACATTTTAATGCATACAATTTCAAAATTATATTTATAAATCTTTATATGTAGTATGAGAACAATAAACAGTGCACTTATGCAAATATTTTCTATATGTATATTATTCTTAAATATTTTAACTTCATCTATAATAATAATAACACTCAAGAAAAAATGGCAGAAAGTTTAAAAATGATCTCTATCATATTGAGTTCCAGAGGGACTCTTGATGAACAGAAACCCAGACCCACCTGACAGACTCATACTGTGGAAATGACATAAAAAGACTTTTTGTGCAACCACTGAAAAATTGAAGCTGCTTTTACCTCCCTCTCTTGTTTTATGTTATTTGTGTTACACATGTCAGCAACATCATAAGGTCTGCTATTTAATGTTTGTGTTCTTGCACTATGAGGACAAATCGTAACTTATTTTGTTTTCTGCTACCCACTAATATTAGCCCTATGAATGAAACAGTATACACTCATTAATATCTGTTAAGTGAATAGATAAATAAAAGAGGGAAATGATGGCGAGATAGGAAATTAGTCCCCATCTTCAAGAATAATTTAATATATCCCATAATATTGAACTTCTAACCTTGTAGGACAGAATTTCCACTTTGAGAATATACCTAAGAGATTATACAAAGACACAAATATCAGGGCATTATAAATACTAGCAAACACCATGAAAAGTGGGTGTTAAATGTCCATTTACAAGATATAAAACAGCATGGGAGCAGAAGTTTGAAAAGAACCTGGGGTATACATGAGGGATATTTATGAATCTCAAAACATGTGATGGAAGGATAGCAATCTTTAGGAGTCTTTCCCAAGAACAAAAGCACAAGCAGTTGCCATTTATCTTTTTCCACCACCATCACCAGCCTAGATGCTGGATATTTGCTGGAACCATCATGAATAGTCTCCATCAATGCCTGGAAATGACCAGCCCTTACATCCCCCTTTACATCCAACCAACTCCACTCAGCCAGCATTCCTCTAAAGCAGCTCCTGACCCAACACACCCTGCAAGCAGCCACATAAAGGACCAGTGCAACTCCAAAATTATTCTTGCCCTGGAGAGAAGGATAGATAATAGCACACATCAGTGCACCCAAAGTCCCAGCAGCAGGTAAACTTTGTAACTGGCACCATAAGAAAGATCATCCAGATGATTAGTGCTAATGGAGCCCTAACTGTTGGACTGGGGGTGGGCATCTGCTCTAGCTGCTGGTCCTGCCCACCAACGACAGCATAGGGAGAGCACTCTGCAATTCGGTGCTAATGAAATCCTAACACAAACTGAAAGCACTCATGTGGTGACTGCTGTAGATCAGTGAGAACCTCTTTGGAAGCAGCACAGGGAAAGTTCCTTGAAGTTCAATGTGACTGAAGCCCTGCACAAGGACTGGGGATAGGTGTCTGGTATGACCAACAGTGCTAACCAGCAAAGAAAGCACCTCAGGGGAGGCAGTACAAAAGGAATACCCTGAAGTTCAGTGGGAAAGCCTCATCAGGCAAACAAGAACAAACATCTGGTCTGATTTATGACACCACCTTAATAAAAGCCTATGGAGGTCCTGGATAGGCCACCTAATAGCACAGGGACCAAACCTTTTGCCAGTGCACCCACATCAGGCAAAGTGAGCCATTACAACCAACTGGACTGAAGGCAAATGCAGCCTTCACAGCAGAAGACCACATAGAACTCACATAGGAGACACCAGTAAAAAAATGATCCTGATAAACCGAGGACAGTCTACGACAGAGCACCACAGTTTCTCTTCTTTATAAAAGTGCTACTTTCAAGATCAGAAGATGAAGCGACTTTCCTATTATATTGAAACACAGAAAGCTGGACAAATGAGGAGACAGAGAAATATGTCCCAAATGAAAAAAATAAAAAAGACAAAGCCAGAGGGGGGAAAAACACATCATACTACAGAGATAAACATTATGAATAATAAATAACTCAAGTAATGGTCAAAAAGATATGGGGCTTGGAAAAAGGGTGGGGGATCTCAGTGAGAACTTTAACAAAGAGATAGAAAATATGAGAGATCCAGCCAAGGATGAAGAACTCAATAATTGTATAAAAATACACTTAGAGAATTAATAGCAGATTAGAGAACACAGAAGGTGAGTTAGCAACCTATAAAACAGAGTAATGGAAAGCAACTAAGCTGAACAGCAAAGAGAAAAAACAAAAACATTAAAATGACAATAGATTTTTGTCTTTCTCTGACTGACTTATTTTGTTTAGCATAATACACTCTAATCCCATCCACATCATTGCAAATGGCAAGATTTCATTCTTTTTGATGGCTGGGTAATAGTCCATGGTTTCACTTATATGTGAAATTTAAGAAATAAAACAGATGAACATAGGAGAAGGGAAGTAAAAACAAAATATGATAGAATCAGAGAGAGGAAAATCATAAGAGAATCTTAACCATAGAGAACAAACTGAGGGTGGCTGGAGGGGATGTAGGTGGAGGGATGGGCAAAATATGTGATAGGAATTAAGAAAAGCACTTGTTAGGATGACCGTAGGAGTTATATGTAAGGAATGAATCACTAAATTATACTCCTGAAACCAATACTTCACTATGTGTTAACTAACTTGAGTTTAAATAGAATATTGGAAAGAAAAAAAAAAAAGACTATCGTTTAATAGAACTGAAGGAAATATTCAAACCTAATAGTATTTGCATTATAGGAATACCAGAAAGAAGAAAAGGGGACAATTTGTTTAAAGAAACAATAGATAAAAACATAGCTAATATGAAGAATGAAAGGGATATCCATATCCAAGATGCACAAAGAGCCCCCAAATAAATTAATACAAAGAGGTCAACAATAAACACATTATAATTAAAATGGCCAAAAAGCAATAATAAAGATAATTTTAAAAGCAGCAAAAGAAGAAAAATAGAGTTACATACAATGAAAACCACAACAGCTAAGCAGCTGATTTTTCAGCAAACTATTGAAAGCTAGAAGGAAATGGTATGATATGTTCAAGATACTGAAAGGAACAATATTTCAACCAAGAATGCTATACTGAGCTGGATTATCATTCAGAATAGGAGAAAGTTTCCCAGATAAACAGAACTTGAAGGAATTTATCTCCACTAAACCACCTTACAAAGATGTTAGAAGGAATTATTTGAATAGACAGAGAAGACCATAACTGGGAGTAAGAAAGTTATAGAGAAAAAAATTTTTGACAGATAACTCCAAGCATAATAATTATAGTAGATTAATCACTATAAAAGTGACATGGATGTTAAAGCATAAAAACAGTAAAGTCCGTTTTATCTACAAAAATTAGTCAAGGGATTCACAAAATTTTTAAAAAGTGTGAAGTATGAGATCATACACATAAAATGCTGAGATGGAAGTAAAAATTTAGGGCTTTTAAAATGTGCTAGCTTAGCAATCATCAATTTAATATTGACTTTTATATGCATAAGATGTTATATATGAAGCTAATGGTACCCACAAATAAAAAAACCTATACAAGATACAGAAAAAAAAGAGAGAGAAAGTTATATAATCAAAAGATATAGGGTGACTTAATAGATAAAAAATGAAGACCCATCTGTATCCTGCCTAGAAAAGACTCACGTCAGACCTAAAAACAAATGCAGATAGAAAAGGAAGAGTTGAAAAAAAAAACCAAAAACATTTGCCAGGCAAATGGAAATAAACAAGGGTAGGAATATGTATATTGGACCAAATAGATTTTAAAACAAAAACTGTAACAAGAGACTAAAAGAAAATACTATAACTGTGAATATTTATGCACCCAACGTAGAGCATCAAAAAACATAAAGCTACTAGTAACAGACATAAAGGAAGAAATCGATGATAATGAATTAATAATAGGAGACTTTAATGCCTGGCTTATATAAATAGATTAGTTATCCAGGCAGAAAAATCAACAAGAAAGCAGTGTAGTTAAGTGGCACATTATACCAGATGGACCTAACAGATGTATTTAGAACATTCCATTGAAAAAACAATGGACTACACATTTTTTATTCAAGTTCACATGGAACATTCTCCAGAATAGATCACATGGTAGGCCACAAAACAAGTTCCACTAAATTCAGAAAAATTAAAATCATATGATGCATATTTACCAACAGCAACAGTATAAAAATAGAAATCAATCACAAGAAAAATCTGGAAAGAAAACAAATATTATGTCCGTTAACTAAAATTCTGATAAGGAATTAATTAATCAACAAAAAAAACAAGGAATAAATTTAAAAAATACATGAAAACAATAGTCAAAAATCTTTGGAATGTAGCAAAAGTTGTTCTAAAAAGGAAGTTTATAGCAATATAGGTCTATTTCATAAACAAGAAAAATATCAGGACTGCCTGGTAGCTCAGTCAATTGAGCATCTGACTTCAGCTCTTGTTGTGAACTTGCAGTATGTGGATTTGAGCCCCATGTCAGGGTCACTGCTGTCAGTGTGGAGCCCTCTTCTGGTCTTCTATCCCCATCTCTCTGTCCCTCTACTGCTCATGTTCTCTCTATCTCAACAATAAACATTAATCAAAAGAAAAAAATTTAAAAAATAACCTAATCTTACACCTTAAGAAACTAGAAAAAGAACAAACAAATCCCAAAGCCAGTAGAAGAAAGGGAATAATAAAGATTAGAATATAAATAATATAAAATAGAGGTAAAACTAGTAGAAAACATCAACAAAACCAAGAACTGGTTCTTTAAAAAAAAAAAAAACCAGCAAAGTTGATAAATCTTTAGGCAGATTCAGCAGCGAGAGAGAGACAGAGAGAGAGAACACTCAAATAAATACAATCAGAAAAAAAGGAGGAGAAATAATCAATACTACAGAAATGCAAAGGATTGTGAAAATATTGTGAAGTTATATGCCAAGAAATTGACCAACCGAAAACAAATTGATAAATTCCTAACAACTTCTAACTTTCCAAAATGGAATCAAGAAGAAATAGAAAATTAGAACACTGGTTACTAGAAATTACATTAAATCAGTAATCAAAGAACTCCAAACACACTAAAGCCCAGGACAAGATGGTTTTACAGATGAATTCTACCAAACGTTTACACAGTTCATGCATATTCTTTCGAACTATTCCAAAAAGTAAGAGGAAGAAAATCTTTCAAATTCATTCTATGACACCAACATTATCCATATACAAAATACAGATAAAGATCTTACAAAAAATAAAACCACTGGCCAATATTCCTGGTGAATGTAGATGCAAAAATCCTCAACAAAATATTAGCAAATCAAATCCAACAATACATTGGAAAAATCATTTACCAAGATTTATTTATTCCAGGGATGAAATGATGATCCAATATTTGCAAGGAAACCAACGTGATACATCACATTAGCAAAACACAAAACAACCAAACAAAACCTACTGATCATCTTAGTAGGTCTGGAAAAAGCATTTGATAAAGTACAACATCCATTTATGGAAAATAATTCTCAACAAAGTAGGTTCTGAACGAATATATCTCAACATAATAAAAGCCATATATGAAAAGCTAACATAATAATAATAAAAAAAAACTGACCACTTCCCTCTAAGATGAAAAAAGAAAAAAAGACAAGATTTACACTCTAACCACTTTAATCAACATAGCACTGGAAGCCTTCACAACAATGGTCAGACAAGAAAATGAAACAAAGGGGGACTATTTAAGTGGAAAAGAAAAGAAAAGAGAAAAGAAAAGAAAAGAAAAGAAAAGAAAAGAAAAGAAAAGAAAAGAAAAGAAAAGAAAAGAAAAGAAAAGAAAAAAGAAAAAGACCAAAAACTACAAAGACTAACTAGGAAGGACACGAGGGCATTACCAGAAACACCAACTCTATGGGCAACACAATGGAACTAATTTTGTGTCTTTAAATAGTCACTCTAAAAGACCCATCTATATACTGCCTAAAAGAGACCATGTCAGACCTAAGTCACCTGTAATTAGATGGAAAATCATATATCATGCTAATGGTCATCAAAAGAAAGCTGGAGTAACCATAATTATATCAAACTAGATTTTAAAACAAAGACTCTAAAAACGGATGACAACATTATATCATAATTAAGGGGTCTGCCCACCTAGAAGTTCTAACAATTACAAATATTTATGCCCCCACCATGGAAGTACCCAAATATGTAAATCAATTTGACTATATTCTCTATGTTGTGTCTTTTATCTCCATAACTTATTCATTCCATAACTGGAAGCTTGTATCTTCCACTCCTTTAACCCATTTTCTCATTCCCCAACCCATCTCCTTTCTGGCAATCATCAGTTTGTTCTCTGTTTTTAGGTTGTATGATGACAAGATAACTATTGTGGTGACAATACCATCATGGATTGAGTTTTTTTATTTATTTATTTTAATGTTTATATATTTTAGGGGTGTGAGAGAGAGCACAACTGGGGAGGGACAGAAAGAGAGGAAGTCACAGAATCCAAAGCAGGCTCCGGTATCACTATAGAGCTCGATGCTCGGCTCAAACTCAGGCAAGATCATGACCTTAGCTGTCTGAGCCGCCCAGGCACCGCATGGATAGAGAATTTGAATCACTATGTTGTACACTTAAAACTGAGGTAACATTATGTATCAACTATACCCAAATATAAAAAGTTAGGAAGAAAAAAATGGTGGGGCGCCTGGGTGACTCAGTAGGTTGAGTATCCGACTTCAGCTCAGCTCATAATCTCGCGGATTGTGGGTCTAAACTCGGGGTCTGCCCCTGTGCAGACAGCTCTGAACCTGGAGCCTGCTTCAGATTCTGTGTCTCCCTCTCTCTGTGTTCCCCTCATCCCCCCGCTCATGGTTTGTCTCTCTCTGTCTCTCAAAAATAAACTTAAAAAATAAATAAAGAAAAAAAGGTAACAAACCCATTAAAGAAAAAAAAAGGTTGCTTTTGGATGTTAAGTTTGAGACATGTTGCTATATTATATATGTGTATATTTTTGTGTATATGTGTATTTTTATTCATATTGGAAAATACTATAACAAATTACATTAACTACAATTATTTATGTCTAGCTGATATAAAATATAGCCTTCCTTCCTTTTCTCCCAGATTTATGGAGGTTTATTTCTCCAAGCATATGATACTACATAACAAGTGCAAATTGAAATATTTTATTCTTTTTTCAGGCTGCAAATTATTCCATTATCTATCTATCTATCTATGTATCTATTTATTTATCTATCTATCATCTATCTATCTATTATCTATCTATCTACCAATCATCTCTCTATTTCAGTTTTTCTATAACCATTCATCAAAGGTACTTAGGTTTTTTCATATCTTGGTTAAAGTGAATAATGCTGCAAAGAGCATTGGAATACAAATATCTCTTCAAGGAAAATTTTTATTTCCTTTTGCTATATTCACACAAGTGAAATTGCAAGATAAAGTTGTAATTCAGTTTTCAAATTGAGAAAATATGTTTTTATTATTTCACATCCCCACCAACAGAGTACAAGTAATCTCTTTTCTCTACATCTTTGACAGAACTTGTTATCATTTGACTTTTTGATAATCAGCAACCTAAAAGGTGTCAAAATATTTTTCACTGTGGATTTGATTAGCATTTCTCTGATAATTAGTGATATTGAGAATTTTTTCATATACCTGTTGTCCATCTCTAAGTCTTTCCTTGTTAAGAAATATCAATTCAAGCCTTATACACATTTGTAGTTGGGTTTTTATTTTTGGTTACTATTGATTTGTATGAACTATATGTAAACTATATAGTAAATGTATACGGTATTAACCACTTATCAGATATATGGTTTATACATATTTTCTTTCATTCCATAGGTTGCCTTTTCATTTTGTTGATAGTTTCTTTTGCTGTGCAGAATTTTTTAGATTTATATAATCTCAATTACATTCTTTTTAACATTTTCTTATCTGTACTTTTGATGTCAAATCAAAAACAAACAAAACAAAAAAACCACATTGCCACTGTCAAGGAGTTAACTTATTGTTTAGTAAGTAAGTCATATATTTTTTCAATCTTTTGTTTACATTCTAGTTAGTTACTGTATGGTGTAATATTGATTTCAGGAGTAGAATTCAGTGATTCAAAACTTAGATACAACACCCAGTGCTCATTATAACAAGTGCCCTCCTTACTCATCACCCATTTGGCCAACTCCCACCTGCCTCCCCCATCAACTCTGTTTATTCTCCATTTTTAAGAGTCTCTTATGGTGGTTTCTCTCTTTATTTCCCCTTTGCCATATTTTCATCCTTTTTCTTTCTTACATTCAACATATAATTGAAATAATATGTTGTGTGTCTTTTTGTGTACTTAGCATAGTACACACTCTAGCTCCAACCACAGTGTTGCAAATGACAAGAAAAATTCTTTTTGATGGCTGAGTAGTATTCCATTGTATATTTATATATCAGGACTATTTTATCCACTCATCAATCCAGGACATATGGGCTCTTTCTATAGTTTTGCTACTGTTAATAATACTGCTATAAATATCAGAGCTCAGGTAGCCTTACAAATCTGTATTTTTTTATCCTTTGGGTAAATACTTAATATTACAATGCTGGATCATGGTTAGTTCTATTCTTAACAATTTGAGGAACCTCCATATGGCTTTCCAGAGTGGCTGCACCAGTTCGCATTCCCACCGTCAGTGTAAGAGGGTTACCCTTTCTCTGCATCCTTGCCGACACCTGACAGGTGTGAGGTAGTATCTCATACTGGTTTTGGTTTGTATTTCCCTGATGATGAGGGATGTCACGCATCTTCATGTGCCTGTTAACCATCTGGATGTCTTCTTTGTAAAAATGTCTACTAATGTCTTCTGCCAATTTCTTCACTGGATTATTATTTTGTTCTGCGTTTGATTAGTTATTTATAGATTTTGGATACTAACCCTTTATCAGTTATGTCAAATTCAAATATCTTCTCCCATTCCATCGACTTCCTTTTAGTTTGGTTGATCAGTTTTCTTCACTGTGCAAAAGCTTTTTAACTTGATCAGGTCCCACAAGTTCATTTATCCTTTTGTTTCCCTCGCCACCAGCAACATGTCTAGTAAGAAGTTGCTATGGCCAAGGTCAAAGAGGTTGCTGTCCATGTTCTCTAGGATATTGACGATTTCCTGTCTCACATTTAGATCTTTAATCCATTTTGAGTTTTAGTGTATAGTGAGTTTTGGTGTATAGTGTAAGAAAGTGGTGCAGTTTTGTTCTTCTTCATGTCACTGTCCAGGTTTTCCAACACCATTTGTTAAAGATACTGTCTTTTGTTCCATTGGATATTCTTTCCTGCTTTGTTGAAGATTAGCTGGTGATACATTTGTGGGTCCATTTCTGGATTTTCTACTGTGATTTTGATGAATTTATGTATTAGTTCTAGCAATTTTTTCATGGACTCTTTCAGGGTTTCTACATGGAGTATCATGTCATCTGCGAATAATGAAATTAAGTCTTTCCTGCTGATTTAGATGTCTCTTACTCTTTTTACTTGTCTGATCGCTGAGGCCAGGACCTCTACTACTATGTTACATAGTAATGATGAAAGTGAGCATCACTGTTGTGGTTCCTGAGGGAAAGCTCTCAGTTTTTTCCCATTGAGGATATTAACTGTGAGTCTTATATATATGGCCTTTATGATGTTGAAGTATGTTCCATGTATACCTATTTTTTGAAGGTTGTTATCAAGAAAGGATGCTAAATATTGTCATTATCTTTTCTTTATGGTTCATATGGATCATATGGTTCTTATCCTTTCTTTTATTAAGGTTGCATATCACATTGATTGATTTATGAATATTGAATGACCCCTGCAGTCTAAAAATAAATCTCAGTTGATCATGGTAAATAATTATTTTAATGTATTGTTGGATTTGATTTGTTAATATCTTTTTGAGAATTTTTGCATCAGTGTTCTTCAGAGATATTGGCCTGTAATTCTTTATAATGAGGTCTTTGGTTTGGGAAACAAAGTAATGCTGGCCTCATATGATGAGTTTAGAAGCTGTCTTTCCATTTCTGTTTTTGGGAATAGTTTGAGAAGTGTACTATTAACTCTTTTTTTTTTTTTAAATGTCTAGTAGAATTCCCCTGGGAGGCCATCTGGGCCTCGACTTTTGTTTCATGGGAGACTTTTGATTACTGATTCATTTTATTTGTTGGTCATGAGTCTCAAATTTTTGACTTCTTCCTGTTCCACTTTAGGTAGTTTGTATGTTTCTAGGAATTTGTCCATTATTTTTCAGATTTCACAGTTTTTTCACTTATATAAGCTTTTCAAATATTCTCATAACTGTTAGTATTTGTGTGGTGTTGGTTGTAATTGCTCCTCTTTCATTCATGATTTCATTTACTTGGGTCCTTTCTCTTTTCTTCTTGGTGACTGGCTAGGGGGTTATCCATTTTATTAATTCTTTAAAAGAATCGGCTTAGTTTAATTCATCTGTTCCGTTGTTGTTGTTGTTGTTGGTGGTGGTGGTGGTGGTGGTGGTGGTGGTGGTGTCTATATCATTTCTGCTCTAATCTTCAATTTTTCCCTTCTTCTGTTGGCTTTAGGATGATTTTCTGTTCCTTTATTGGCTCCCTTAGGTGTAATGTTATGTATTTGAGATTTTTCTTGCCTCTTGAGGTAGACCTTTCTTACAATATACTTCCCTACTGTAATATACTTCTAGGATTGATTCTTTGAATCACAAAGGTTTTAGACTGTTTTATTTTCATTTTCACATATTTATTTCTTTTATTTTCAATTTCCTATGGATTTAAGTCTTATGTTTAATTATTTATTTCATTTTGAGTTATTTTTATCATAACATATTGTTCCAATATTATTCTTGCATATCTGTATATCCAGTTTACCAACAGCTTAATGAAAAGACTATCATTTTATCATAGTGTGTTCTTGGTACCTTACCAAAAAAATATCCTAAATATGTACATTTATTTATGTATTTATTTATGGATATTCTATATTGTGCTATTGGTCTATGTGCTTGCTTTTATGCCAATAGTATATTGTTTTGAATATTATAGGCCTGTAATATTGTTGGAAACTAGGCAGATTAATTCCTTAAGCTTTGTTTTTCTTACTGAAATTTGCTTTGTCTATTCAGGGTATTTTAAGATTCCATATAACTTATTTTTTTCTTCTCTTTCAGTGAAAATTCAATTGGAATTTTGATAGGAATTGCATTGAATGTATGAATTATTTTTAGGTGTCATGGGCATTTAAACAAATTTAAATCTTCATCCCATGAAATATAGAAAAACTTTCTATTTATTTGTGTCTACTTCAATGTTATTTATCAATATATATATATATATAACTGATTTTTGTATGTTGATTTTATATCCTGTATCTTTACTCAATTTGTTTATTATTTCAAAGATTCTTTGATGGAGTTCTTAGGGTTTTCTATATAGGCAAGATCATGGACTCTGAAAACAAATAAACTACTTTTTAATTTCTTTTTCGGTTTTGATTCATTTTTTTATTTCTTCTTTTTGACTAATTTCTTCAGTTAAAAATTTAGTACTATGTTGAATAGAAGAGACAACAGTGGACATGTTGTCTTGTTCCTAATCTTTGTGGAGAATCTTGGCTTTTCATCCTTCAGTATGTTATCTGGGATCATATCATCTATGGTCTTTATTCTATTGAAGTAATTCTTTTTTTTTTTTTTTTTTTTTTTTTTTACAAATAGTTTATTGTCAAATTAGTTTCTACAAAAGTAATTCTTTTTATAACTAATTAGATGACAATTTTTTATCATATAAAGATGTCAGTTTTGTCTAATGCTTTATTTGCATCTAATAATCATATGATTTTACCTTTTGGTTTGTTAATGTCATGCATTATGATATGATATCTTCAATATCCTTTTGAATTGGGTTTGCTATTATGTTATTGATCTTTTGGGTTAAAATACATTTATTTCTCACAGTTCTGGAGGCCAAGAAGTCCAAGATCAAAATGTAGCAGATTCTCTTTTTGATGAAGGTCCTCTTCTTGGTTTTCAGGCAGCCACCATCTTGCTGTGTGTTCACATGACTTCTTTGTGTGTTCACAGAGAAATGTTCTTATTTCTCATAAGGACATATCCCACTATGAGGGTTCGACCTCGTGACTTCATATAAACCTAATTACCTCCCAAAGGCCCCACCAACCAATATTACCACATTGAGGAGTGGAACTTCAACATATGAATGTGAGGAGAACATAAACAGTCAGTCCATAACAATGTCTGTGTGTGGTGAGAAGACTTAAACGCTAGACGCAGTTAAGAATATCCACAAAAGCACACTCGTGACCTTTCTGTATAGCTTAGACTTCTCTCAGCACAGTAGCTGTACTCTGAGAAGGAGTATTTACAAACGGAATGTCTCTAGGGTGAGCATACCTAAAGAACCAGGTAGAAGCTGTACTTTTTTAAAAATGTCTTGGCCTTGGGAGTCACATAATGTCACTGCAGTTTTACTCTATTGATTGATGCAGTTACAAGTCTGGCCAGATTCATGGGGACAGGAAAACAAACCCCACCTTTCAATGAAAGAAGTGGCAAAGAATTTATAGCCACCTAAGAAAAGAACCTGCAAATCCAGTGACGTGAGTCTTTTGGTATCCTTGAGTATGGCTTTTGTATACAGAAAAGACTGTTCAGAGGTATGATCTTTTATTTAAATAATTAGCAGGCACTTTTTAAAACTTTAAATTAAAAATCTAGTTATTTCTGGGGCTTTTAAATTTAGTTTGTAAGTTTTGTGAATTGGTTTATAATTCTAGCAGTTTAACAATAACTTTACTATTTAAATTCAAGTTAGATAACATACAGTGTAGTATTGGTTTCAGAAGTAGAACCCAGTGATTAATCTCTTACATGTGACACCCAGTGCTTATCCCAAAAAGTGCCCTCCTTAATGCCCATCACCCATTTAACCCATCCCCCAACCCAACACCCTCCAGCACCCCTCAGTTTGTTCTCTGCATTTATGAGTTTCTTATGGTTTGCCTACATCTCTGTTTCTAACTTATTTTTCATTCCCTTCCCCTTTGCTCATCTGTTGAGTTTCTCATACTCCACATATGAGGGAAATCATATGATTTTTTACTTTATCTGACTGACTTATTTCACTTAGCATAATGCCCTCTAATTCCATCCACATTGTTGCAAATGGCAAAATTTCATTTTTTTTCGTTGCTGAGTGGTATTCCATTGTGTATAAATGCCACATCTTTTAAATCCATTCATCAGTTGATGGACATTTGGTCTCTTTCCATAATTTGACTATTGTTGATAGCACTGCTATAAACATTACAATGCATGTACCCCTTTGAATCAGCATTTTGTATCCTTTGGATAAGGATTTCTGTATCATGTTTATCAAGGACACTGACTTATAATTTGGTATTCTTATACTGTCCGTTTCTGACTGTTATCAGAATAATGCTGACTTCATAGGATGAATTCTTTTTTTTAAATTTCTTTTTTTTTAATGTTTTATTTATTTCTAGGAGAGAGAGAGAGACAGCGTGAGCAGGCGAGGGTCAGAGAGAGAGGGAGTCACAGACTGAAACAGGCTCCAGGCTCTGAGCTGGCAGTCAGCACAGAGCCCGACGTGGGACTCGAACCCACGAACCGCGAGATCATGACCTAAGCGAAAGTCGGACGCTTAACCGACTAAGCCACCCAGGCGCCCCATAGGATGAATTCTTAAATGTTTCTTCTTCAATGTTTTGGAAGATTTTGAGAAGGATTGACATTAAATATTTGTTAGAATTTATTAATGAAACCGTTTGTTTCTAAATTTTCTTTCGTTGAAAACATTTATTCCTAATTCAATATTGTTTCTTATTAGTGGTCAGAATATATATTCTATTTCTTTATCATTTATTCTTGGGAATTTGTACATTTCTAGAATTTATTTATTTCTTCCAGGTTATATAATTTTTTCCTTATTTACTATAGTAAGTTTGCTTGAAGTCCAGAATTGTGAAAATTTAAAAAAAAATAATAGAAGAATTTAACATTTTACTTATATCAATGAATAGATAATCGAAACAGAAAATCCATAAAAAAGCAGTGGCTTTGATGACATAGTGGAACAGATGGAACTAACAGATACATTCAGAACTTTTCATTCTCAAATAGCAGAGTACACATTCTTTTCAGGTGTGCATAAAACATTGTCCAAAATAGATCATTTATTAAGCCACAAAACAAGATCAACAATCACAAAAATACTGATGTCATACCAGGAATCTCTTCTGACCACATCATTATGAAATTGGAAGATTGGAAGAACACAAAAAATTTTTTGAACAATAAAAACCTGAAAGAACACAAAAATATGGAGGTTAAGAAATATGATATTAAACAATGAAATCTAAGATGAAATAAAAGAATACTTGAGATAAATGAAAATAAAACCACGAATAGTACAAAATCATTGAGATGTAGCAAAACTTTCCTATGTGGGAAGTAATATAAAAAAAAAAAAAAAGAAGTCTCATTTGAAAAGCAAGATCAACACGTGATCTGTGAAAAGTGAAAGGTTGACTTCCTTACCAATTCTGATGCCTTTTGTTTCTTTTTGTTGTCTGATTGCTGATGCTAGGACTTCTAGCACTATGTTAAACAACACTGGTGAGAGTGGACATCCCTGTCATGTTTCTGATCTCAGAGGGAAAGCTCTCAGTTTTTTCCCCATTGAGGATGATGTTAGCTTAGGACATCTCATAGATGGCTTTTATGGTGATTAAGCAAGTTCCTTCTATCTCGATGTTCTCAAGAGTCTTTATTAAGAAGGGATGTTGTATTTTCTCACATGATTTTTCTGCATCTAACGACAGGATCATATGGTTTTTATGATGTTTAAGTAGGTTCCTTCTATCCCGACTTTCTCTAGAGTCTTTATTAAGAAGGGATGCTGTATTTTGTCAAATGCTTTTTCTGCATCTATTGACAGGATCATATGGTTTTTATCTTTTCATTTATTGATGTGATCTATCCCATTGATTGATTTGCGAATGTTGAACCAGCCCTGTAACCCAGGAATGAATCCCACTTGATCTTGGCTGCTGGATTCAATTTGCAAGGATCTTGTTGAGGAGTTTTGCATCCGTACTCATCAAGGATATTGGCCTGTAGTTCTCTTTTTTTGCTGGGTCTCTGTCTGGCGAGAGAATCAAAGTGATGCTGGTTTCATAAAATGAGTCTGGGAGTTTTCCTTCGATTTTTATTTTTGGGACAGTTTGAGAAGAATGAGTATTAATTCTGATTTAGATATCTGGTAGAATTCCCCAGGGAAGCCATCAGGTCCAGGGTTCTTATTTGTTGGGAGATTTTTGATAACTGATTCGATTTCTTCACTTGTTATGGGTCTGTTCAGGTTTCTATTTCTTCCCGTGTGAATTTTGGTAGTGAATGTGTGTTTAGGAATATGTCCATTTCTTCTAAGTTGTCCAATATGCTGGCATATAATTTTTCATAGTATTCCCTGATAATTGCTTGTATTTCTGAGGGGTTGGTTATAATAAGTCCATTTTCATTCATAATTTTGTCTATTTGGGTGCTCTGTGTTTTCTTTTTGATAAGTCTGGCTAGAGGCTTGTCAATTTTGTTTATTTTTTCAAAAAACCAACTCTTGGTTTCATGGATCTGTTCAATTGTTTCTTTGGTCTCTATGTTGTTTATTTCTGCTCTAATTTTTACTATTTCTCTTCTTCTACTGGGTTTAGGGCGTTCTTGTTGCTCTGCCTCTATTTCCTTTAGGTGAGCTGTTAGATTTGGACTTGCACTTTTTCTAATCTCTTGAAATAGGCCTGGAGAGCAATGGACTTTCCTCTTAGGACTGCCTTGGCCGCATCCCATAGATTTTGAATTGTTGTGTTTTCATTTTCATTTGTTTCCATATATTTTTTAATTCATCTCTAATCGCCTGATTGGCCCATTCATTCTTTAATAGGGTGTTCTTTAACCTCCATGTTTTTGGAGGTTTTCCAGACTTCTTCCTGTAATTGATTTCAAGTTTCAAAGCATTATGATCGGACAGTGTGCATGGTATGATCTCTATTCTTTTATATTTCTTGAGGGCTGCTTTATGTGCCAGTATGTGATCTGTCTTGGAGAATGGAATGTGCCATGCGCACTTGATAAGAAAGTAAATTCCATGGCCTCAGGATGTAAAGTTCTAAATATATCCGTCAGATCCATCTGGTCCAATGTGTCTTTCAAGTCCATTATTTCTTTAGTGATTTTCTGTCTGGTTGACCTATCCATTGCTGTAAGCAGAGTATTCAAGTCCCTTGCTATTAGCACATTCTTATCTATAAGCTTGTTCCTGTTTGTGATTGTTATAGATATTATGTGCTCCCATATTCGATGAGTAGACATTTATGATAGTTAGTTCTTCCTCATAGATGGACCCTGTAATTATTATGTAGTGCTCTTCTTCATCTCTTGTTATTGTCTTTAATTTAAAGTCCAGTTTGTCTGATATAAGTATAGCTACTCTGGCTTTCTTTTGACTTCCTGTAGCATGATATATATTTCTCCATCCCCTTACTTTTAATCTAAAGGGATCTTCCAGTCTAAAATTAGTTTCTTGTAGACAGAATATAGATGGATTTTGATTTTTTATCCATTCTGCTACCCTATGTTTTTTGATTGGAGCATTCATCCCATTTACATTCAGTGTTATTACTGAAATATGTGGGTTTAGAGTCTTTGTATCGTTTGTAGGGTTCATGTTTGTGGTGGTGTCTCTAGTATCTTTGTTCCTTGCAACCTTTCCTTCAGAGCGTCCCCCTCAGGATTTCTTGTAGGGCTGGCTTAGTGATGACAAATTCTTTCAATTTCTGTTTATTTGGAAAGGTTTTTATCTCTCCTTCTATTTTGAATGACAGACTTGCTGGATAGAGGATTCCTGGCTGCCTATTTTTACTGTTCATCACATTGAAGATCTTCTGCCATTCCTTTCTGGCCTGCTAAGTTTCAGTTGATAGGTCTGTCACCACTCTGATAGGTTTCCCTTTGTATGTGAGGGCCCTTTTCTCCCTAGCTGCTTTCAAAATTCTCTCTTTGTCCTTATATTTTGCCATTTACTATGATATGCCGTGCAGAAGATCGATTCAAATTACGTCTGAGGGGAATCCTCTGAGCCTCTTGTATTTCAACATTTACTTCCTCCCTCAGGTCAGGGAAGTTCTACGGTATAATTTCTTCCAGGACTCCTTCTGCACCTTTCCCTCTCTCTTCCTCTTCTGGGATTCCGATGATCCAGATATTGTTGCGTTTGACCTTATCGCTGAGCTCTTGAACTCTTCTTTCCTGTTCCTGCATCAGTTTGTCTCTTTTTTTTGTCAGCTTCTTGTTTTTCTAGAATGGTGTCTTCTAAATCACTTATTCTCCTTTCTGCCTCTTCAATCCGTGCATTGGAGGAGTCTAATTAATTATGTATCTCATTTATCGCATTTTTTAATTCTTCATGCCTGTTTTTATTTTCCAATCTGTCTGTAGCCATCATTTCTTTCATGTCCCCTATGTTTTTTTCAAGTCCAGCTATTAATTTTACCATTATTATTCTAAAATCTTGTTCAGTGATGCTGCTGATATCTGTTTTGAGCAGTTCATTAGCTGTCATTTCTTCTTGGAGTTTCCTTGGAGGCGAGCTCTTTCGTTTCGTCATTTTAGTTAGCTTTCCAGCTCTTGTTGGTTTTAAAGATCTGATAATGATCTCTGTATCTATGAGCGCTGCTATTTCCCAGAAGACTCTTTGACTATCCAGGGCCTATCCTTTCAGAGCATGTTTTTTTCAATGGTATCTCTTGGCCTTCCTTGTTGGGACCTTGGTTATTTTATTTTCCTATTCGTAGTGATATTTGGGACTCTCCACCTTGTGTGCTCCGGCTTGTTTCTTGAAGTAGCCGTTAGAAGGCTTTCTCAGTGGATTCTGCGTCCTTTTTCTCCCACTCTCTCAGGTTTTGTAAGGTTTCCAATGGCTTCAGATCTTTTCCGTCTGATGTATGGGCATGAGTGCAAGTACAGAGCTCCTTACTTCTCCGCCATCTTGCCCCCTCCTCCGCGTGTTGTCAGTCTTGAAGAATGAATTTGTCAGACAGATGATGGGATGTTCTACTGTTTGATTTCAGGCAAATGCCCTACAGCCAGTCCTTTCAGATCCACCATTCACTTCAAGGCTGGGAGTCTCAGATTTTCAAAGCCCTGCTCTCTAAGGTTCTTTTTTTCAGTCAAATACCTGCACACTAGGTCCCCTCGCGCCATCTGATCCCGGAGGGGCTGAGCGCACAGACTGCTTCTTTGTGCGGGCTCCTGGCGTCTGGACTTCAGAGTAACTACGCGCCTTCCGCCATTGTCCTCCTGAGCCCCTTGGGCCCTTGGAAGAGCCACGCGCGGACAGCAGGCGCCTGCGTTCCTGGCTCGCTGGAACTATAGAGGGAAGACAAAGAGCTAAAAACTGGGAAATTTGCCTGTGAGTTTTTGTTTTGGGTGACGAGCTATAGATGGACCTGGTTTTCCCTATATTGTTTATTTCTGCCCTGAGTTTCATTATTTGTCTTCTCCTACTGTGTTTGAGGTGCTCTTGTTGCTCTCCTTCTAGTTCCTTTAGTTGTGCTGTTAGATTTTGTATTTGTGATTTTTCTAATTTCTTGAAATAAGCCTGGAGTGCCATGTACTTTCCTCTTAGGCCTGCCTTTGCCGCATCCCATAGAGTTGGATTGTTATCTTTTCATTTTCATTTGTTTCATATATTTTTAAATTTCTTCTTTAATTTCCTGATTGCTCCATTCGTTCTTTAGTAGGGTTTTCTTTAACCTCCATGTTTTTGGAGGTTTTTCAGACTTCTTCCTGTGATTGATTTCAAGTTTCATAGTATTGTGATCTGAAAGTGTGCATGGTATGATCTCAATTCTTTTATACTTACTGAGGGCTGCTTTATGTCCCAGTATGTGATCTATCTTGGACAATGTGCCATGCACACTTGAGAAGAGACTGAATTCCATGGCCTCAGGATGTAGAGTTCTAAATATATCTGAGATCCATATGGTCCACTGAGTCATTCAAGTCCATTATTTCTTTAGTGATTTTCTGTCTAGTTGATCTAGCCATTACTCTAGGTGTAGTATTAAAGTCTCCTGTTATTAGCATATTCTTATCCATAAGATTGTTTCTCCTTGTGATTAATTGTTTCAAGTACTTGGGTGATCCCCTATTCGGTGCATAGACATTTATAATCATTAGTTCTTCCTGATGGATAGACCCTGCAATTATTATATAATACCCTTCTTCATCCCTTGTTACTGTCTTTAAAGTCCAGCTTGTCTGATATAAGTACAGCTACTCCAGCTTTCTTTTGACTTTCAGTGGCATATAGATATTTCTCCATCCCCTAACTTTTCATCTTAAGGTGTCCTCAGGTTTAAAATGAATTTCTTGTAGAGAGCAAATAGATGCATTTTGTTTTTTATCCATTCTGCTACCCTAATCTTTTCATTGGGGCATTTACTCCATTTACAGTCAGTGTTATCATTGAAACATATGGGTTTAGAGTCATGGTGTTTTTTGTAGGATTCACACTTGTTGTGGTATCTCTGGTACCTTGTGTTCCTTGCAACATTTCTCTCAAGGAGGAACTTAACGGAGGACCATGGGAGAGAAGAAGGGGAAATATAGTTGGTGAGAAGGATGGAGGCAAACCACGAGAGACTCTTGAATGCTGAGAACAAACTGAAGGCTGATAAGAGTTGGGGAAATGAAAAGGTGGGTGATGAGCATGGAGGAAGGCACTTGTTGGGATGAGCACTGGGTGTTATATGGAAATCAACTTGACAATAAACTATTTAAGAGAAAAAAAGAGCAGTAAAAATAATTAATTAATTAAATAGCAAGAAAAATATTAAACTACCTACCCTTATGTAAAAGAAACCAGAAAAAGAGAAGCAAACCAAATCCCAAACCAGTAGAAGGAAGGAAACAATAAAGATTACAGCTGAAATGAACATATCAGAAAAATAAAAACAAAAACCAAACCAAACCAAACAAAAACAATAAAACAGATCAATGAAATTAGGATCTCATTCCCTGAAAGACCTGCAAAACTGAAAAACTCTTATTCAGATTCATTAGAAACAAGGAGAGACTCAAAAAAAAATCAGAAATGACTAAAAAACAAATAAGAAATTAAATAAGAGAAATGACAACCAAAATCACAGAAACACAAAGAATTATAAAAGGGTAGTTGGAAAAATTATATGACAACATATTGGAAAATCCCTCAGAAATGGATAAATTCCTAGAAACACACAACTTCCCAATAGCAAATTAGGAAGTAATAGAAAATTTAACCACACGCGTTTCCAGAAATGAAATTAAATCAGTAATCAAAATATTACCAACAAACAAAAAGCCAGGACCAGATGACTTCAAAGGTGAATTCTACCAAATGTTTAAGAAGAGTTGATACTTATTCTTCTCAAACTATTCCAAAAAATAGAATAAGGAGAGTTTCAAAATTCATTCACTAAAGCCAGTATTACCCAGATGCCAACCCAGATAAAATATTACAAAAATAAAGAGAAATGGTGTTGAATATCCTTGAAGAACACAGATACAAAAATTCTCTAGAAAAAGTGGTTCAGTATTTGCAAATGAGTCAATCGACATCAATCAAAAAGAGAACAGATTTTTTAAAAATATTATTAAAGATTTCTGTTAATGGAATTGAGAACTCAGAAGTGGACCCAAAAGTATACAGCCAACTAATCTTTGACAAAGCAGGAAAGAATATCCAATGGAAAAAAAGACAGCCTTTGTAACAGATGGTGTTGGGAGAACTGGACAGCAACATGCAGAAGAATGAAACTAGATCATTTTCTCACACCATGCACAAAATTTAACTCAAAACGGATAAAGGACCTGAACGTGAGACAGGAAACTATCACCACCCCAGAGGAGAAAGCAGGAAACAACCTTCTTGACCTCCACCGCAACAACTTCTTACTTGACACATCCCCAAAAGCAAGGGAATCAAGAGCAAAAATAAATGATTGGGACCTCATCAAGGTTAAAAGCTTCTGCACAGCAAAGGAAACAACCCACAAAACTAATAGGCAACCCACGGAATGGGAAAAGATAGTTGCAAATGACATATCAGATAAAGGGTTAATATCCACAATCTATAAGGAACTCACCAAACTCCACGCCCGAAAAACAAACAATCCAGTGAAGAAATGGGCAGACGATATGAACAGACACTTCTCCAAAGAGGACATCCAGATGGCCAACAGACACATGAAACGATGCTCAGCATCCCTCCTCATCAGGGAAATACAAATCAAAACCACCCTGAGATACCACCTCACGCCAGTCAGAGTGGCTAAAATGAGCAAATCAGAGAACTCTAGATGCTGGCGAGGATGTGGAGAAATGGGCACCCTCCTACACTGTTGGTGGGAATGTAAGCTGGTACAGCCCCTCTGGAAAACAGTGTGGAGGTTCCTAAGGAAACTAACCATAGAACTCCCCTATGACCCAGCAATAACACTGCTAGGAATTTACCCAAGGGATACAGGAGTGCTGATGCATAGGAGCACATGGACCCCAATGTTCATAGTAGCACTCTCCACAATAGCTAAAACATGGAAAGAGCCTAAGT